>NC_063058.1:23586644-23756644 GCF_018812025.1 Megalobrama amblycephala
AAGGGGCTGTAGCCCCTATTGTAATTGTACGTTTTCCCTTTTATTATTATTATTCTTCCTCCCGAATGGGAGTCTATGGCAGCCCTATCAACGGAACATGAGAAAATGATGAAATTTGGCACACTTGTAGTGATGGTCATGTCTAGAAATCTGACCAATTTTGGAGTCTCTAGGACCAACTCTATAGGACCAACAACCACCACCAGTTCAAATTCACTATTCTAAAGGTTATAACATTTGAACCATTTGGTCTAGACAAATGTAATTTTAGTACATCTGATTTGGCTCGTCATGCTGATGCTATGCAATCTGACATCAAGTCTCCGCCCATTACAGTAGCAGCCATTTTGAAAAGTACAGTATTCTGTTTTTTCGCTACTCCTCCTCCAAATTTTGTCCAATTTTGTCCAAACGTTGATCATATGATCCTTGTTCTGAGCTGCATAGAAATGACTGAACAGATTTTTTGTATTCATATTTGTTCAAAAGTTATGTTGTCATGAAGTTAACGAGGTCGCCCTGAAAATGCTATAGAGGCTGTATCTCGGCCAAACTTTGAGCAATCGAAACAAAAATTGGTACACTTGATCAAGACCATGATCTGAGGTTCCATGCCAAATTTGGGAACAGCGCCACCTACAGTTCATGAGATCTGAAAAATGGCTATTTTGGCCAATAACTTTTGAACAGTTTGTCAGAAAATCAAGAACTTGTTGTCTATGGATTCCTTGGGCCATGCCGAATCCGAAGATATAGAATTTGTCAACATCAGATGATACGCATGTCCGCCATTTTGAATTTTGTCATAAATTGCAATATCTTTTAAACAATTTGACATATCTTCACAAAAATTGGTACGTATGACCTTTAGAAGGTCTTGAAGGTACCTGAGAATATTCAACACAGCGCCACCTACTGTTCCACAGATATAATGTTTTTTGCAAAAACGCTTATAACTTTTGAAAACATTTTCCAAAATCTGTATGTTTTATGTCATTTTATTCCCTGGCTAATGCCAATTCCAACGATGTGTGATTTGTTATTTTCCTTAAATGTACCTGTCCGCCATATTGAAATAAATGAAAAATAGTTTTTTCACTACTCCTCCCACAAATTTTTTCCAATTTTGTTCAAAATCAGCTCAGATGATCTTTGGACCAAGCCGCATAGAAATGACTGAACAGATTTTTGATATTCGCTACCATTCCCAAGATATTCATCTCCAAATGTGACCTTGCTTGTGTTTGCTGTCTTATACTAGTTAGCTTAGCACAGTAATTGCTTAGCATGTTAAACTATTGCTATTCTTTCTAATGTGGTCTTCAGTCAACAGGTTAACCAAAACTTAGTTGGCATTAAATAACTTTGCATACTAATATGGTTAACATGCTATGAAGCTTTTTTTTTGTGAACTCTTTCTCACACTGAAACCTCTGCTTAGCAGACTGATGAACTTGCATGGCTGATTAGCTCAATGTGTTACGCCACGGATCCCGAATGCTCTGCGTCGTGGGTTCGAAACTCAGTGTGACACATGCCCAGACTGCATGAGGTACTGTGGCAGGAAAAGATGCAGAACTTGTGTCTGTTCTAGGCATTCTGCCTAAAACTGGTCTAATCTGAAGCTATCACATGCAATTCCTTTATGTCCAAATTCGTAGTTATTCTTCTTCCCTCTGTATGGTAATCAATGAACCATAAGAAGGAAAATTATCAAATTTGGCATGCTTGTAGTGATAGTAATTAAAAGTAATTTGAACAACTTTGGAGTATCTAGGACTAAGTCTATAGCGCCACCACCAGTTCAAATATTCACTTTTGTAAAGGTTATAACTTTTGAACCCTTTGTTCCAGAAAAATGAATGTCAATACAACTGATTCCTCTCTTCATACTGATCACATTCAATATCTTACATTAAGACTCCACCCAGTACAGTAGTGGCCATTTTGAAAAGTACAGTATTCCATTTTTTCACTACTCCTCCTACAAATTTTGTCCAATTTTGTCCAAAATTGGCTCAGGTGATCTTTGGACTGAGCCGCACAGAAATGACTGGACGGATTTTTGATATTCACTATAGTTCTGAAATATTTGTCTCTGAATGTTACATTGCCTGTGTTTATTGTGCTATGGGTTATAGGTTATTTTATACAGATTGCTTTTGTTCCAGATATTGAGTATTTCTGAGATTGTTCTAAACTAAAATTAATAAATATAAAATGTGGTGCATTTTTATAAAAAATCTTCATTGTAAGTTCTTTCTCATGAACTACTGAACTTCGACAGCTGTGTGATACTGCCTGCTCAGTGGCGCAAAGAGTTGAGGGACAGACACCTGATCCAGAGATTGTGGGTTCGAATCGCACGTGGGGTGACTTTATAAAATTGTTTGTAATGGTGTCATTTCAATTCCTCTATCATCCCAAGAAGCTTCTGGTCATTTTGAGCTCATTCTCACCTCTACTTCTGAACCAGCTGTTTTTCATGTACATTCAATTTTTGCTGTTTTTGCTCTTCTTGCTCCGCACTGCACTACAACTCAGACATTTGAGTGCTTGAAATGCTTGCCGCGTTGCTCTGCTTTTTAAAAGCTGCTCTTTTTGCTGTAACCTGTACGGTTTTGCCTGCAGTGTTGCTCAGCATGCTGTGCTGTTCTGTTTGATGTTCTGCTCTGCTTGGTGTGCTGCTCTGTTTGATGTGCTGTTCTGCTTACAGTGTTGCTCTGCTTGAAATGCTGCTCTGCTTGCTGTGTTGCTCTGTTTGCTGTGCCTTCGGTGCTTGGCCCCGCATTGCTGCTTGCAGCTATATTTTATATATTTATTGTACATTTGTAAATATTGTGAAAACTGTATATTCTGTACTTACTGCTTATTGCACTTCTGGTTAGATGCTAACTGCATTTCGTTGCCTTGTACCTCACATGTGCAATGACAATAAAGTTGAATCTAATCTAATTACAGGCAATGTGAAAGGATTAGTTCACTTTGAAATGAAAATTAGCCCAAGCTTTACTCACCCTCAAGCCATCCTAGGTGTATATGACTTTCTTCTTTCTGATGAACATAATAGCAGAAATATTAATAAATATTCTGATGCATCCGAGCTTTATAATGGCGGTGATAGGGATCAATGAGTATGAGCTGAAGATAGTGCTTCCATCCACATCCATTCATCATAAATTTTCATCTGTACCTTGTTATTGCTTTCTTTTCACAGAGCAACTCCACCCCTTGCACCCTCCTGTTTTCTTCCTCCCAGGGACCTGTGAGGAAAAAACAGCAGGGCAGAGGATCCCAGCGCTCAGATGAGAGTGAGCATACGCCGGCGTAAGTCCCGCATACCTAACTATCTCTCCACAAAGAGAGGTTTCACCTGTCCGTTTCTCCCACCCTGATCAGCGCCCCTCTGCCATTGCAAGCGACCTGGTGTCATTTGGGGGATCTGATGAAGGCCTCCTCGTGGACATGGTCCTGTGGCGTTTCCATCGCCGATATCTGACAAACCTGACCAACTTTAACATTTGTCTGGTTTTATAGCCTGGACGTTCCTGCACTTCAGACACAGGTCCTTTCTGCGTAAGCCTCACCGCTGTGACTAGCGTCCCCAACCATGTCCGAGTATAACTACATTTTATGCCCACTATATGCATCCTAGGCCCCGCTGGTGCCTTGGCTATATGGGATTGGGAGGATGACTACAGTATTTCAGTCCCCGTTGTCCGGGCCGTCCTGTCCTATAGGTATTTGGCGTGAGCCCTTTTAAGTGCTCTGCCCTGATGCTCTGTCGTCCCCCTGCATAGCATGATGTGATTGAACTGTCCCCATATGCATCTCGTCTTATGTATAATAAGACATTAGACGCAGTACGAGTGTAGTATCGAAAGGGAACGTACTCGGTTACTGACGTAACCTCGGTACCCTTAGATACGGACCGAGTACTGCGTACTTTGTTGCGCTACTTGTGGGACGCCTCATGCCGTTGCTTCAGTCAAATAAAATCAATTTGCCATGGTCAGACGGCCACTTATATAGCCCGATACCCCATCCCTTTTGGCGGGCTCGAGCAGGCTCACTCACCATTGGCTGGTTTACTTTAAATTCACGAACCAATGGCCATGCAGTTTCACTGCGTGATTGAAAAAGGCTTCAGAAATTAAAGAAAAAATGAGTTTTCCCCATATGTCTTTGGTAGCTTGGTTTAGTTTAATACAAAATATTAGATTAGATTCAACTTTATTGTCATTGTGCAGAGTACAGAGACAATGAAAATGCATTTAGCATCTGAACAGAAGTGCAAAATGCAATATATAAATGTGTTTATATAACATGCTTTTTTTGTTGTTGTTGTTTGTTTTTTTATGGTTCTGTGAAAAACTTGGTTTAATACAAAATACATTTAATGTAATAATGGCCATGTGACGTAAGTTTTTTGATAATACAAGACATTTCTTAGGTACTCTTTCTTTCCATGCAATGCAAGAGAAACAAGGATGAAACAAGGCATGAAACAGGATATGAATTTTTACATATGATTAAAATAGAAAAGCATTGCGTAGAGTAATTAAACAACAGTAGATCGGCTGGTTGTTCCAGTCATCTTACATTGTATTTTGTCAAAATATCAAGTGACAAGTGAGTCATGAATGACTGGTGCATGGATTTAATCCT
Source organism: Megalobrama amblycephala (assembly GCF_018812025.1). Taxonomy (NCBI): domain Eukaryota; kingdom Metazoa; phylum Chordata; class Actinopteri; order Cypriniformes; family Xenocyprididae; genus Megalobrama; species Megalobrama amblycephala. The sequence continues at coordinate 23,591,313 of NC_063058.1, forward strand.
GTTCTAACCCTTTCACACGTAAATTTAAAATATTCTGGCCGAGCCCCCATGGTTGCCAGGTTTTCACAACAAAACCCGCCCGATTGCTCCTCAAAACTAGCCCAATGGGTCCTATGGTAAAAAATCTCATTCCCTGGTGACGCGTCATTGCTCATCACTTCACACTGCAGCGCTGCATGACTGATGATCTGCTTTTATTTCATTTTTACATTTTTATTCAAAATATTCACAAATGTGTTAACTATAACATGAAATATCTGATATTCCGATTGTCAAATATGAGCAAGTGGATGTGTTTTGCTGTTTAAACACACTTAAAATGACTTTGTTAGTACTTATGTGTATTTAAAGATGTCTGAAATCTAAAATAAACATTATGTGGTTGAAACACTACATATTTGCATATTTGTGATATATGCAATGCACTGAGCGCATCCGGCTCTGGCTGGGCCTCAGCCAAAGTGCGCAAGCATATTTGAATTTTGTAGTTGATCAAATGATGCACTGAATGTTTTAATTACACATTGTTTTTTTTTTGTGTTTTATTTGAAATGAATCCAGTTACAATGAGATGAAGACAATATAGACTACACAATATGATTGTATATAAGCAAGATTATGGAAGTACAAAATATATGGACTTTATGCAGCCAAAAACTATAAGCTAACTTGATTATACTGTATGAGATGCAGATTATAGTGTATGGTGATTCACAAAGAAACTAAAGTAACAAAATTATTAATAGATTCTAATTAAAACTGCTGCTTTATGTTTTTCTGAGTGGACCTACACATTAAACTCATTAGGAATATTTTGTTTTATTTTGTGACACTGTAATAGGCTATACAGAAGTAATAAGCAGACAAAAAAAAAAAGACTTTTCAAACTTTAAAAATTCATGAACTGTAAACATATCTCTGTCTTTGTTTCAATCAAAAGCACACTTGAGGCGGATATTATATAAACTTAATAAACATCTCAAAGGATAACAAAGTTTAAGAAAAACCATGCTTGAAACATAACATGTAGGTGAATCCTGGAGTAAGTCTCTTTTATTTTTTCACCAGTTCAGGCCAAAAATCATGTCAACAGCATTTGCAGCATGTGGGGAAACTTTCACTTCAAGATATTTGATGGGGACTTTCCTGGTGTCTGACTGCCAAAGCCTCAGGCACCAGTTCTCAGTTAATGTGAAGAGAACTGAACACACCAATAGCACAAAGATCAGGAATTTGGAAAGGTCAGGATGTGGAATTTACCTATGATTATGTAAGGCTTGATTTTCCTGCTAAACAAAAACAGAGATCAAGCATCCTGCAATAAAGCAATAAAACTCATTTGGAGAGAAGATTTCAAAGAAATAGCAATGGACAATGCCTCCCCCTCCACACACACACACACACACATACACACACACACACACACACACCCTCCTTCCTTTTTCCCTTTTATGTTTAGTATCATTTTAAATGTCTCAGTGCGATTGGTAAAATGGTCTCAATTTCACAGCAGTCACTTTGTATTATGAAGAAGATTGAAAACTAAGGAAAATTCTGTCCTCTTTTTGGGTGGATGCCTTCTGTGAAAACCCACTCCTCTCCCCCAAAACAGGTGTTGGTGTAATACAAATTTACAATCCTTTTGTTCTGGTCCTGGTATAAAAGGTAAAGTGCAAAGCAGTCATGTGGGATCTTCTGTAGCCAGAGGCCCCCACAGAGATGGGTGAATGTCTGAAGACATTCACCCATCACTGTGTGTATATGCATTTCTTTGAGTAATCGATGTTAGTAAATTATGGGAGGCTAATGCTACCGTAAATCTGTGTCCAGGGTAGAACAAACTGAAGGCGCATGAATGAAGGAGCAGTAGGCACTTCATCTGAAGACCTTTTGATTTCTGTTTACTGCTGATTTAGCAAGGTGTATGGAAGTGGCTAAATTGAAATACACTTTTGTTCGAGTGAGCAGTAGGCAACCGACTAAAGGTATTAGCCAACTTATTACACCCTCTGACGAAGATCAGACTGGCGAGTTTATTTCCGTGAGTTTACCGCAAAATCCCGGGGCGAGTATCTCTGTGCGGCATCGGGTTCCCTAATGACTGAACAATTGAAATATGGGATTTCCAGAATCATCAAATATCTAAATTAATGCATAACTAATGATGAATTTCTAATTGGAAACACAACCTAAGTGTAATAATCATTTGAAATTGGAGTCAGATTAAACAAGGGAAATTAAGTGAACTTAATAGAGACGCTGAAAAGGCATACAAACGTTAACCTTCGCCCGGGGGCGTCGGAGTCCGTTTTTGGGCCGATGCGGGGTTCCTTACAATTAACTAAAAAATTTACATTAATAAGCAGTAGTGGACCAGCTGGTTGTTCCAGTCTTAGATATTAAGTTGCATTCTTTTGAAACATCTTGAATATTGACTTTCGCTGGAACAATCATGGAAGGTGTATATGGTGAATGGATTTAATCCTTTGTTAAAGTTGACAAACCAAATGATATTTCTAAAGGCAGAAAGTGATTTATTATTTATATTTATTTGTGCACCAATGGAAAAGTGTACAAACTGTTTTTGGGTCATGCAAGTTTGTTATAGTATAATGTATAATGTAAAAAAAAAAAAAAAAAAAAAAGTTGACCTAACTTTAAAAATAAGGCAACCTACTGTATTAACTGATTAGTTTAAGTTAAATTAACTAACAACTGACAACTTAAATACTTCTGTCTTTGTTTCAATCAAAAGCACACTTGAGGCGGATATTACAAACCCGATTCCAAAAAAGTTGGGACACTGTACAAATTGTGAATAAAAAAGGAATGCAATAATTTACAAATCTCATAAACTTATTTTTTATTCACAATAGAATATAGATAACATATCAGATGTTGAAAGTGAGACATTTTGAAATGTCATGCCAGATATTGGCTCATTTTGGATTTCACGAGAGATTCATATTCTAAAAAAGTTGGGACAGGTAGCAATAAGAGGCCGGAAAAGTTAAATGTACATATAAGGAACAGCTGGAGGACCAATTTGCAACTTATTAGGACAATTGGCAACATGATTGGGTATAAAAAGAGCCTCTCAGAGTGGCAGTGTCTCTCAGAAGTCAAGATGGGCAGAGGATCACCTAATTCCCCCAATGCTGCGGCAAAAAATAGTGGAGCAATATCAGAAAGGAGTTTCTCAGAGAAAAATTTGCAAAGAGTTTGAAGTTATCATCATCTACAGTGCATAATATCATCCAAAGATTCACAGAATCTGGAACAATCTCTGTGCGTAAGGGTCAAGGCCGGAAAACCATACTGGATGCCCATGATCTTCGGGCCCTTAGACGGCACTGCATCACATACAGGAATGCTACTGTAATGGAAATCACAACATGGGCTCAGGAATACTTCCAGAAAACATTGTCGGTGAACACAATCCACCGTGCCATTCGCCATTGCCGGCTAAAACTCTATAGGTCAAAAAAAGAAGCCATATCTAAAGCATGATCCAGAAGCGCAGGCGTTTTCTCTGGGCCAAGGCTCATTTAAAATGAACTGTGGCAAAGTGGAAAACTGTTCTGTGGTCAGACGAATCAAAATTTCAAGGTTTTTTTTTTTTTTTTTTTTTGAAAACTGGGACGCCATGTCATCCGGACTAAAGAGGACAAGGACAACCCAAGTTGTTATCAGCGCTCAGTTCAGAAGCCCGCATCTCTGATGGTATGGGGTTGCATGAGTGTGTGTGGCATGGGCAGCTTACACATCTGGAAAGGCACCATCAATGCTGAAAGGGTATATCCAAGTTCTAGAACAACATATGTCCCATCCAGACGTCGTCTCTTTCAGGGAAGACCTTGCATTTTCCAACATGACAATGCCAGTCCACATACTGCATCAATTACAACATCATGGCTGCGTAGAAGAAGGATCCGGATCCGAAAATGGCCAGCCTGCAGTCCAGATCTTTCAACCCATAGAAAACATTTGGCACATCATAAAGAGGAAGATGCGACAAAGAAGACCTAAGACAGTTGAGCAACTAGAAGCCTGTATTCGACAAGAATGGGACAACATTCCTATTCCTAAACTTGAGCAGCTTGTCTCCTCAGTCCCCAGACGTTTGCACACAGTGGTAAACATGGCCTTGTCCCAACTTTTTTGAGATGTGTTGATGCCATGAAATGTAAAATCAACTTATTTTTCCCTTAAAATTATACATTTTCTCAGTTTAAACATTTGATATGTCATCTATGTTGTATTCTGAATAAAAAACTGAAATTTGAAACTTCCACATCATTGCATTCTGTTTTTATTCACAATTTGTACAGTGTCCCAACTTTTTTGGAATCGGGTTTGTTTATAAACTTCATAAACATCTCAAAGGATAACAAAGTTTAAGAAAAACCATGCTTAAAACATAACATGTAGGTGAATCCTGGAGTAAGTCTCTTTTATTTTTTCACCAGTTCGGGCCAAAAACCATGTCAACAGCATTTGCAGCATGTGCGGAAACTTTCACTTCAAGACATTTGATGGGGACTTTTATCACTTCCCAGGCACGTGCGAGTATAACCTGGTGTCTGACTGCCAAAGCCTCAGGCACCAGTTTTCAGTTAATGTGAAGAGAACAGGACTCACCAATAGCACAAAGATTAGCAGGGTGTCGATTACCATTGATGTCATCACCACTGAGTTGACTGAGAACCAGGTCGTGGTCAATGGAGAAAAGTAAGATTCTGGGGAATCGAAGCACTGCTTATTTCTTCCACAGCAAAATAGCTGCAAACTTATTTTAATTATTTCTTTTTTTATTTAGTAAAAAGCTGCCTGTGCATATAAGAGGGATCTTTGTGGAAGAGAACACAATCTACACCAGGGTCCGTTCCAAAATGGGCATTACTGTCATGTGGAACAGAGAAGATTCAGTCATAGCGAGTCATTTTTTTTCTTGTCAATATTTGAATATATGGGGTAGAATTAATTGTGGCAACACTATCACCCACTTGTGCAAAACAAGAAAGGTAGACATGGTAGAGCTCCTGCAGTTCCACTACACGCAAATGACCAGACATGTCCAAGTTTCCAGTTCCTGTATTTCCACACTGTTGTAAAGCATCAAGAACTGTTTATGCTCTGTACTAAAATACACTATATTGCCAAAAGTTTTGGGATGTCTGCCTTTACGTACACATGAACTTTAATGACACCCCATTCTTAATCCGTAGGGTTTAATATGGAGTTGCCCCACCCTTTGCAGCTATAACAGCTTCAACTCTTCTGGGAAGGCTTTCCACAAGGTTTAGGAGTGTGTTTATGGGAATTTTTGACTATTCTTCTAGAAGCACATTTGTGTGGTCAGGCAGTGATGTTGGCGAGATGGATTGGCTCACAGTCTCCACTCTAATTCATCCCAAAGGTGTTCTTCTGGTTGAGGTCAGGACTCTGTGCAGGCCAGTCAAGTTCCTCCACACCAAACTCGCTCATCCATGTCGTTATGGACCTCACTTTGTGCACTGGTGCGCAGTCATGTTGGAACAGGAAGGGGCCATCCCCAAACTGTTCCCACAAAGTTGGGAGCATGAAATTGTCCAAAATGTCTTGGTATGCTGAAGCATTAGGAGTTCCTTTCACTGGAACTAAGGGGCCAAGCCCAACCCCTGAAAAACAACCCCACACCATAATCCCCCCTCCACCAAACTTTACACTTGGCACAATGCAGTCAGGCAAGTGCCGTTCTCCTGGCAACCGCCAAACACATACTCGTCCATCGATTGCCAGACAGAGAAGCGTGATTCGTCTGCCCAGAGAACACGTCTCCACTGCTCTAGAGTCCAGTGGCGGTGTGGGATAAAGTATTATTATGGTTCTATAAAAACCTTCACTTAATACAAAATAAAATTAATGTAATAATTATAATGTCCATGTGATGTAAGTTGTTTGATAATACCATCTCTTAAGTAAACTTTTTTCATGCAATGCAACAGAAACTAGGATGAAACAAGACATGAAACAGGATATGGAATTTACCTATGATTAACTAAAACATTTACATTAATAAGCAGTATTGGACCAGCTGGTTGTTCCAGTCTTAGATATTAAGTTGCATTCTGTTGAAACATCTTGAATATTGACTTTCGCTGGAAGCTTGTCAAGTGATCTAACAATCATGGAAGGTGTATATGGTGAATGGATTTAATCCTTTGTTAAAGTAATTTATTATTTATATTTATTTGTGCACCAATGGAAAAGTGTACAAACTGTTTTTGGGTCATGCAAGTTTGTTGTTGTATAATGTAAAAAAAAAAGAAAAAAAGTTGAACTAACTTTAAAAAATAAGGCAACCTACTGTATTAACTGATTAGTTTAAGTTAAATTAACTAACAACTGACAACTTAAATACTTCTGTCTTTCTTTCAATCAAAAGCACACTTGAGGTGGATATTATATAAACTTCATAAACATCTCAAAGGATAACAAAGTTTAAGAAAAAAACATGCTTGAAACATAACATGTAGGTGAATCCTGGAGTAAGTCTCTTTTATTTGTTCACCAGTTCGGGCCAAAAACCATGTCAACAGCATTTGTGGAAACTTTCACTTCAAGACATTTGATGGGGACTTTTATCACTTCCCAGGCACGTGCGAGTATAACCTGGTGTCTGACTGTCAAAGCCTCAGGCACCAGTTCTCAGTTAATATGAAGAGAACAGGACTCACCAATAGCACAAATATCAGCAGGGTGTCGATTACCATTGATGTCATCACCATTGAGTTGACTGAGAACCAGGTCGTGGTCAATGGAGAAAAGTAAGATTCTGGGGAATCGAAGCACTGCTTATTTCTTCCACAGCAAAATAGCTGCAAACTTATTTTAATTATTTCTTTTTTTATTTAGTAAAAAGCTGCCTGTGCATATAAGAGGGATCCTTGTGGAAGAGAACACAATCTACACCAGGGTCCATTCCAAAATGGGCATTACTGTCATGTGGAACAGAGAAGATTCAGTTTTTTCTTGTCAATTTTTGAATACATGGGGTAGAATTAATTGTGGCAACACTATCACCCACTTGTGCAAAACAAGAAAGGTAGACATGGTAGAGCTCCTGCAGTTCCACTACACGCAAATGACCAGACATGTCCAAGTTTCCAGTTCCTGTATTTCCAAACTGTTGTAAAGCATCAAGAACTGTTTATGCTCTGTACTAAAATACACTATATTGCCAAAAGTTTTGGGACGCCTGCCTTTACGTACACATGAACTTTAATGACACCCCATTCTTAATCCGTAGGGTTTAATATGGAGTTGCCCCACCCTTTGCAGCTATAACAGCTTCAACTCTTCTGGGAAGGCTTTCCACAAGGTTTAGGAGTGTGTTTATGGGAATTTTTGACTATTCTTCTAGAAGAGCATTTGTGAGGTCAGGCAGTGATGTTGGCGAGAAGGATTGGCTCACAGTCTCCACTCTAATTCATTCCAAAGGTGTTCTTCTGGTTGAGTTCAGGATTCTGTGTAGGTGTTACAGCCACTGCCATAACACAAAAGAGGGATGGCACAACGGCTCGATCAAAAGGGGAATTTATTAATGAAACGAAATATAACAACAAGTGGGAGAAATTAGACAGGAAAAATAGAAGGGATAAACACAAAAAAAGAGAGCACAGCTCCGACTTGGGATGGCCGCTCAAGTTCTGCCGCAAAGTGTGGGAACTTGACTTCCTTTAAGCTCGCGTAAATAGTCCACAGGTGTAAAGGATCTGCTGAATCAGAACAATGGTAAATCACGCTTTTCCTGCCCCTAGAGGGCAGGCAAATACATAAATATACATGCATGTAACAGTAGGCCAGTCAAGTTCCTCCTCACCAAACTCGCTCATCCATGTCTTTATGGATCTCACTTTGTGCACTGGTGCAGTCATGTTGGAACAGGAAGGGGCCATCCCCAAACTGTTCCCACAAAGTTGGGAGCATGAAATTGTCCAAAATGTCTTGGTATGCTGAAGCATTAAGAGTTCCTTTCACTGGACCTAAGGGGCCAAGCCCAACCCTTGAAAAACAACCCCTCACCATAATCCCCCCTCCACCAAACTTTACACTTGGCACAATGCAGTCAGGCAAGTGCCGTTCTCCTGGCAACCGCCAAACCCAGACTCATCCATCAGATTGCCAGACAGAGAAGCGTGATTCGTCCGCCCAGAGAACACGTCTCCACTGCTCTAGAGTCCAGTGGCGGTGTGGGATAAAGTGTTATTATGGTTCTATAAAAACCTTCACTTAATACAAAATAAAATTAATGTAATAATTATAATGTCCATGTGATGTAAGTTGTTTGATAATACCATCTCTTAAGTAAACTTTTTTCATGCAATGCAACAGAAACTAGGATGAAACAAGACATGAAACAGGATATCTAATTTACCTATGATTAACTAAACAATTTGCATTAATAAAACAGTAGTGGACCAGCTGGTTGTTCCAGTCTTAGATATTAAGTTGCATTCTGTTGAAACATCTTGAATATTGACTTTCGCTGGAAGCTTGTCAAGTGATCTAACAATCATGGAAGGTGTATATGGTGAATGGATTTAATTCTTTGTTAAAGTGATTTATAATTTATATTTATTTGTGCACCAATGGAAAAGTGTACAAACTGTTTTTGGGTCATGCAAGTTTGTTGTTGTATAATGTAAAAAAAAAAGTTGAAACTAACTTTAAAAAATAAGGCAACCTACTGTATTAACTGATTAGTTTAAGTTAAATTAACTAACAACTGACAACTTAAATACTTTTGCTGAGTGACAGGCAGTCCACTGAATTTAAAATTCATGTCAAGGAAATAAAAGATTGTTTAGCATTTAGCAATGCAAGGAACTACAAACATTCTTTCACCATTACGTTTGATTTTCAAAGCCCATAACATGATATGGGCAAACTAGAGACAAACATATTACTCTGACAGGAAATTATATTAAATCCAACAGATGCAATGAGATTTTTTTTAAAGGGATAGTTCACCCAAAAATGAAAATATGGGGCCCTATAATACACCCGGCGCAATGCGACGCAAGGCGCAGCGCAAGTGTGTTTGCTAGTTTGCGTCCGGCGCCGTTCGCGTTTTCCCGTTCAGCGCCACGTCCTTAAATTAGTAAATGCATTTGCGCCAGTTAGTGCGCCCATGGGCGTGCTGGTCTAAAAAAGAGGTGTGTTCAGGCGCATTGCCGGCGCATTGCTATTTTAAGGAGCTGAAAATAGACTGAAAATTGACCAACTCAAACCTGGTCTAAAGTCTAAAGTCAATGGTGCAATATTTTTTTTGTTAGAGCACGTTGGTAGAAACTGCGCCTCTGGGCACGTCCACAGTGCGCGTTGACTTTGCTTATTACACACAGGGATGCGCATCACACAAACATGCCAAATATTAAAAACAAAAGGATTACAGTGTAAAAGAATATTATTGTGTAGGCTACATAAATATAAAAATGTAATGATGAACAGTCATTGCGTGTATTAGAATTAGGCTACCTATTTTCATTTCAGCCTATTACTACTTATAATGATGAACGAAATTGGCTAATTAATTGAACAATCGTGCCAATACACACACATATATATATTAACTGACTCATCGCATGTACGCCATGTAAATAGCAATCCGCCATGGCACGAGCGCATCTCGCTCTTAAAGGGAATGGGAGATGACACTCTGATTGGTTTATTGAACGTTACGCCCATTACTCATTAAGAGAATAGGGACAACCCATTTCAAAAATGCGCCTCTGCGCACAGACCGTTTTTCCGTCGTTAAAATAGCAAAAGTGGATTTGGACACGCCCTGAGTGCACCTGCGCCGTGCGCTTCACACTTTGCGTTTAGATCGTTAAAATAGGACCCATGATGTTTATCTGCTTACCCCCAGGGCATCCAAGATGTAGGTGATTTTATTTGTTCAGTAGAACACAAATTATGATTTTTATGATTATGAAACAAAGTCACCTACATCTTGGAAACCCTGGGGTAAGCAGATAAACATCATATTTTCATTTTTGGGTGAACTATCCCTTTAACATTTGTCAGAAGACCTTCTTCAAGTTGGATTTATTTTTTACAGTGCACCATTTCATATGTACACAGAAGCAAGCTGAAATTATTTATCTGCTAGTTTTGGTCATTTGCCATTCCAACAGTCTGACAACATTAGAACTTTTCACTGTTCATATCACACTTGTCTGAGCTTACAGTGTTGAAAACGCACAATGATTTGTCCTGCTTTGACTTTGTTGTGTTCTATTTTCACTGGTGGAACAAAAATAGACACACCTTAAATAATAATGCTTTCGTAATAAATAATGCCTTAAATGTAAATTACATGCAAATAGGCGTATCGTGCTAACCCAGAACCAGCAATAGTTCATATTTAAAATAATATAGACATTAGATATGAGTAAAGTTTACTGTGCATTATACTGTGTAACTTCTCTAGAAAATAGTTGCATCCCCAATATCAACATTTACATCCTTGTTTATTTGAGATGTATTTGAGTTTAGTGCGTGTGCTGGGTTCCACCTTATATCATCAATTACATTCTTCCAAAGTAAACTACAATTTACTATAAAAGGACAAGTTCTGAAAGACAGCTCACATTAGCTCTTGATGATGCTCGTCGCCTCCATGGGGACTGTGAGGATGTCCCAGATGTGGATGCTGAGATGGGTCGTCCTGCTGGTGGGGCTGCAGTCCATACAAGCAGGTTAGAAAAAATAAAATTGATCTGTTGCTGCAAGAAATTTTCATAATATTAGCTACACAATATGACTGTATCTGTTTTTCTTTGCTTAAAGACTTTATGGAAGATTATGGCGTTACAGAAGATCCTGTGGACTTTACAACAACAGAAGCATGGCCAACAACTACAGCAGGTGAATATGGCATTGTGTTTATGGATGATATGACCTGTCCTAATCACGTTGATTCACAAAGAAACTATAAAGTAACAAAATTATTCACAGATTAAGTACAATTGGTGCTTTATGTATTTCTAAATGAACCTACACATTAAACTAATAGAAAACATTTTGTTTTTAAAAGTGGTGGGGATAGTTGCACCACAGCCAGTTATGTAAATATCATTAAAAACAAAAGCCTAAAAAAGTCTTCTCATTTCAAACTTTAAAATTTCACAAACTCTGTCTTTGTTTTGATCAAAAGCACACTTGAAGTGGACATTATATAAACTTAATAAAGGATTAAGCAAAAGATTAAGCAAAACCATGCTGGATACATAACATCACTATAGGTGAATCCAGGAGTAAGTCTTTGCAATTTCTCTCTCTCTCTCTCTCTTTGTTTTTACCAGTCTATCCCAGTAACCATGTCAACAACATCTGCAGTATGTGGGGAAACTTCCACTTCAAGACGTTCGATGGGGACGTTTATCAGTTCCCAGGCACGTGCGAGTATAACCTGGTGTCTGACTGCCAAAACCTCATTCGCCAGTTCTCAGTTAATGTGAAGAGAACAGGACTCGACAATGACCCAAAGATCAGCAGCGTGTCGATTAATATTGATGTCATCACCATTCATTTGACCGAGAACCAGGTCGTGGTCAATGGAGAAAAGTAAGATTCTGGGGAACTGCTTTTTCTGCTGTTTTTTTTCCTCCCATAGCAAACACAAAATAGGTGCAAAAATGATTTTAATTATTTCTTTTATTTAGTAAAACGCTGCCCGTGTATATAGGAGGGATCCTTCTGGAAGAGAACACAGACTACACCAGGGTCCATTCCAAAACGGGCATTACTGTCATGTGGAACAAAAAAGATGCAGTCATGGTGAGTCAATTTATTCCTGAGAATTTTTTAAATACATGGACTAGTATCTATATTTAATAATTATGGCAACAATTGCCCACTTGTGCAGAACAAGAAAGGTAGACATGGTAGCTGCTGCAGTTCCATACAATGCAAATGACCAGACATGTACTTCAGACTCCAGGGGGCTCCAGGGGTTAAATCTTAAAGGATTAGTTCACTTCTGAATGAAAATTTCCTGATAATTTACTCACCCCCATGTCATCCAAGATATTCATGTCTTTCTTTCTTCAGTCACAAAGAAATTAAGGTTTTTGATGAAAACATTCCAGGATTTTTCGCCATATAGTGGACTTCAATGGGCTCCACTGTTGAAGGTCCAAATGTCACTTTCAGTGCAGCTACAAAGACTTTAAACGATACCAGACGAGGAATAAGGGTCTTATCTAGAGAAACGATTGGTCATTTTCTAAAAAAACCAAAAAAAAACTGTATATGCTTTATAAACACAAATGATCACCTTGCAAGTGCTTCCGCTTCAGTTTTTTTCCGTAAATAGAATAGGGACCGATTGGAAAATGACCAATTGTTTCGCTAGATAAAACCCTTATTTCTCGTCTGGTTTCGTTTAAAGTCCTTTGAAGCTGCACTGAAACTGTAATTTTGACCTTCAACCGTTTGGAGGCCTTTGAAGTCAACTTTAAGGAGAATAATCCTGGAATGTTTTCATCAAAAACCTTAATTTCTTTGTGACTGAAGAAAGAAAGACATGAATATCTTGGATGACATGAGGGTGAGTTAATTATCAGGAAAATTTTATTTGAAAGTGGATTAATCCTTTAAGTCTTGACATCTGACAAGTTAATTTAGGATTTTTCACAAATTGGTATTACAGAAGCAAATTTTAACTTTATCCTATTTTCCAAAATCTCATTTTATCTGTCATTAGGAAGTCTTAAACTGCTCTATCGAGTTGGCTAATCAACTCTCAGGTCTGTTACCAAGCAAACAAAGACACTCAAGCAGCCGCTGTGAAGTAAACGCTAGAGATTAAAATGGAGAAAAAATAGGTGTGCTTTTAATTAAGTGCTGCAGAAAGATACAATTTGTTAAGCTTGGTAGAGAAGGCAAAGCCTATCACTATATTTCATGGGAGTCTGTAATTATTTATCAGTGATTTGTTGTCAAAGTGCAGCACATCATTTGGGTGTTTAAAAAGTCTTTCCACTATCAAACAATGCTGTTCTTCATCTTGTATCATTAATAAATGTGATGCTATATTCAGACAGGCCTATTATTATTTGATTTTTACAGTTGGCTTTTAAATAATTTTGAAGTGGGGTTGTCTGATTTTTAAGACAGTTTTAAGGATTTTTTTTTGTCGAGTTAGGATGCTTCTGTAATACCCTTTTCCTTTCCATGGTTAAAATAAGATAATGCATTTGAGAAATGTCATTCTATGTTTATTCTAATTTATTGCAAATAAATTAATAAATGTTAATAATAAATAAATGTAAATGAACAAATATTTTCATTGCATTTACAATCTTGTGAAAACTTCCTGCGTCCTTGACATCTGTCCTTGAAAGGGACTTTGATTGCATAAGAAAACGAGGATACAAATCATAGACTAACTGTGATGCAGGGGTCATTTGTTGAAATCGGTCTTTCTTTATGGCTGTTTTAGGTAGAATTGGACTCTAAATATTCAGATCAAACCTGTGGATTGTGTGGCGATTTCAATGGAGTTCCTGATGAGTTTATTGAATCAGGTGAGTTGTGGTAATTCACTGAACCTTTGTCTTATTTTGTCATTTCTTAATTACAGACAGCACATTTTCATGTATTGCTAATTTCATAGCTCTCCAAGTAGATCAAGTATTTTTATTAGAAAACTCATCTATGCCTTATCTTATTCAATAAAGGATCAGGATTCGAACGAACGGTTGGCTTCATTGAGTTTGGGAATAAGCACAGTGTTTACATCCCAAATGATAATTGCCAAAATCCCTCTGAAGAAGATGACGAGAAAAACTTGTTAAACAAGTGTGACAATTATGTAAGTCGCAAAACTATCTCTATGGGTTTAATAGATTTAGGTGGGATTACTTCATGTATTTCTTAATGGCTTCATCCAATCACTATGACAACAGCTTCAAATAATTACAATATTGATATTTAATGTGGATCTCTGAGGCTAAAGGTTAAAAATACACTATGCCTTTGTCACAACAGAAGGCAGATTGTGCAGATCTTTTGGAGGATGAAGACTGGTTCTCCTGTAATAAGATTTTGAACCCTGAGCCGTATATCAGTGCCTGTATACTTGATATGTGCATGTACGAACCTGAAGACACCGACAACTCCTCGCTCTGTTCGACTTTGTCTGAATATTCACGTCAGTGTTCGCATGCTGGGGGAAATCCACCGAACTGGAGAACACATGATTTCTGCGGTAATAACCATTTATCTCCGGTGGACTTCACAGGATTCTTTTCTCTTTTACTTTTTCTTTGCTTTGATTTTTTCTACTTTTAAATTATTCATTAATAGCTTTTGCACATTACAGATTAATACTGTCAGCTGTATTGTCACATGCATTTCCTTCCTAAAATACAAATTACATCAGTCAAAATGGAAATAACTACACTATTTGACAAAATAAATTATATAATATATATATATATATATATATATATATATATATATATCCTGTAATCAGTCTCTGTATGACTTGTATTCCCATGCAGCTGTCACATGCCCCTACAATATGGTACATTCTGAAAGCGGCTCCCCCTGTATGGACACATGTTCGCACAAAGTCACACTGTGTGAGGAACACAAGATCGATGGCTGCTTCTGCCCACCAGGTCAGTACCTAATTCACAATATTTAATTTAATCTTAGTACCACCATATACAATATTTTATTTAATGTGGTTGATTTAAGAACCACATATAGAATAAATTGTGATTTTACAGTACGATCACAAAGACACATTTCTTTTTGAAAACGTTTTTTCAAAACACAATCTTAAAACTAAAAACCTCCAACTTTCCTGACAAAAAAAAAACTTAGATTTTGCTAAAAACTGCATTGAATTTGGTTATTTTTGTGCACAAAAAAAATTCATGCAAAATAAATGCACATAAATTTGTTTATAAATGCACATAAATATTCTAATTGAGGGAGGGCTTTCCTTCAGGTAGAATTTGCATAAAACACACCTAAAATATCCCCATATAATGGTTTTCACACAACCATACCACATGAACATCAAGGTTGTTTTCTTTTTTCTTTTTTGCAACCCAGCCATTTTATTTTAACAGTTTTATTACATATATTATTAAACAAACAACAACAACAAAAAAAATCTTCTCTGCATTTCTCCTCTTCTCTAGCTTGCTTCCTAATCTAGTTGCCATATACTTGGCATTGTAAAATAGAAATATTGTTGGCTCCTTAACAAATTGCTTTGTTCCTCTCTTTTCACTTCGTATAGCATCTGCTAAATGCAAAAATGTAAATTGTATAATTATTAGAAAAATAATGCACACCTGAGGTGTTAATGCAGCACACACTAAAAGCCTGTCAAACAGCGTGTGATTAGTGGACTAAGTTATCTTTTGCATCTTATTGCACTAATACTGTCAAATACACACAAGGTTAACATAAACAGTGAACTGTTTACAATCCGATTACTTGTGTATCCTATTGGAATCTGATCTAAAATGTCCACATTGTGTTCTGTTCAGATCAGATTTGTGTGTACATACCTCTCTTTCGCTTTCGGGAATATGTGCATTGGTTTCTATGGCCATGGTATTAGTAGGCATATGCCAAAAACAACAACAACAATTTCTAGAAATGCGATTTGAATTGTATTTCAAATCACGTACGCCGATTTGTACCTCGAAACAAATTTGTAAAACTAGCATTTCATGTGATTTTTTTGCCATTCACATGTTAAATTTGATCAGATTTTAAATGGATATGCACAAAAATTGCATTTATTGGATTTGTCAGTCTGAATGTAATGAAAGTGACAGCAGCCTTATAGTAAACGCTGCCGCTTGTCCTCAAAGGTATAGTTCACCCCAGAATTAACATGATATCATTATTTACTTACTCTAATGTTGTTCAAACAGTTGACGGCCATTGACTTCCATAGAATTTTTTTTTTCTTCCTACAATGGAAGTCAATAGGGACCAGCAACTGTTTAATTGCCCACATTTTTCAAAATATCTTTTATGAAGAAAGAACTTAATTCAGGTTTTACACAACCTGAGCATAAGTAAATGATGACAGTAAATGATGACAGAATTTTCATTTTGGGGTGAGCTATCCATTTAAAGGTGCCCTAGAACTTTTTTTTACAAGATGTAATATAAGTCTAAGGTGTCCCTTGAATGTGTCTGTGAAGTTTCAGCTCAAAATACCCCATAGATTTTTTTTTAATTCATTTTTTTAACTGCCTATTTTGGGGCATCATTATAAATGAGCCGATTCAGGGCTGCTGGCCCTTTAATTGCTCGTGCTCTCCGCCCACGGAGCTCGCGCTTGCCTTAAGCAACATAAAAAAAAGTTCAAACAGCTAATATAACCCTCAAAAGGGATCTTTACAAAGTGTTCATCATGCAGCATGTCTAATCGCATAAGTACAGTGTTTATTTGAATGTTTACATTTGGTTATGAATGAGTTTGATAGTGCTCCGTGGCTAACGGCTAATGCTACACTGTTGGAGAGTTTTATAGAGAATGAAGTTGTGTTTATGCATTATACAGACTCCAAGTTTTAAATGAAAATAGCGACGGCTCTTGTCTCCGTGAATACAATAAGAAACGATGGTAACTTTAACCACATTTAACAGTACATTAGCAACATGCTAACAAAACATTTATAAAGACAATTTACAAATATCACTAAAAATATCATGTTATCATGGATCATGTCAGTTATTATTGCTCCATCTGCCATTTTTCGCTGTTGTTATTGCTTGCTTACCTAGTCTGATGATTCGGTTGTGCTGCATCCAGACGTTAATACTGCCTGCTTGTCTAATGCCTTTCATAATGTTTGGGCTGGCATTGCAAATATTGGGGGCGTACACCCCGACTGTTACGTAACAGTCGGTGTTATGTTGAGATTCGCCTGTTCTTCGGAGGTCTTTTAAACAAATGAGATTTATATAAGAAGGAGGAAACAATGGAGTTTGAGACTCACTGTATGTCATTTCCATGTACAGAACTCTTGTTATTTAACTATGCCAAGGTAAATTCAATTTTTGAATCAAGGGCACCTTTAATGTCAATAAAACAACAAAAGACGAAGAGAAAATCACTCACTGGCCTTGACAGAAAAACTTTAATACAGCAGCTTTAATAAGAATCAATGTATAATTTATACAGTTAAGTCTATAAAGTGTTTTATTTTAACGTTTGTTCATTCAATTTCATACTTGAATGCTACTGTACAGCTGTGAGCTGCCGGTGTTAATCTTTCTATATATTTATTTTATATTATAAAAATATTATAAAAATAGTAATTTTTTTCTCCGTAACCTCTTACTGTTCCTGTCGTATAAGCTTAGAAAAAAAAAAGAAAAAAAAACGAAATGCATTGATCAACACCTTTAATATTTTAATGATTTAGCCCAGTTTATTAAAGACTTTTTACACCTAACCATGTGATTTTTTTTGTTAAATTTAATGCACCCTTGCTGAATAAGTGTTAATTTATTTTTAATAAATATTTTGTTTATTAAACAAGCCATTTGTGTGAGCTATAGCCGGTAAATTTAATGAACATTACGGAGGGAAAAATACACACATCACTTGGTTTTCTGTCATACCAGAACCCTTTTTTATTTTACATATCCATTTATGGATGATAAGTACATTCACGTGATGCAGTATGTGATGCACACCCATTACAAACGTTAACACTTTTCTTTTCTTATTTACACAAACTTTTGAATGATAGTGTATCGTTGTTTTCATAAAAATATTAGCATTGATAATAATACGAAATGTTTCTTCAACAGCAAATCAACTTATTAGAATAATTTCTAAAGTATCATGTGACACTGAAGACTGGAGTAATGATGCTGAAAATTCAGCTTTGATCACAGGAATAAATTACAGTTTAAAATATATTCAAATGGAAAACAGTTATTTTAGTTGCAAAAATATTTCACAATATTACAGTTTTTACTGTATTTATTTAATAGGGCAGCTCTGACTAGATCAGAGCTTTTCGGAGAAGTCATTAGCAATCTGTAATCTGAAATACACAATAGAAGTTGAAGAAATAGTTAGCAATTTTGGGCTAATAGAATGAGCTTTTGTGTGTAAACAAATGAGGAAAAATGTGTACTGTATGTATTTGGGTAAATATGAAATGTGTTATAGGAACTGTATTTGATGATATCACACACAATGGCTGCATCCCTGTGGAGAAATGTCAGTGCACACACAACAACATCAACTACGAGCCAGGAAAGGGTTTTTACAATATGGAGGAGGAATGGTAATAAAACACATTTTACTATTTTCTTCTCCTACATGTCTTTAATTGCAAAAAAAAAACACTATAAACTATACACCAAACGTTTGTATTATTACATTGTATCAGTAGTCCTGAAGGGGGTTGTTTACTGTCTGTTTTTAATTTTATTGTGTATTACAGTATATGTGAGGAGGGAAAGTGGATCTGTGAGAGTATTCCCGGCCCTGGCCTGTGCGCAGTAGAGGAAGGATCTCACTTCACCACCTACGATGGGAAAGAATTCACTTTCCATGGAGAGTGCATCTATGTGCTCTCAAAAGTAAGCATGTTTCTGTAACTTCACCTTCTGTAACTGCTAAGACATCTACATTTGGAATTTAGAATGATTAAGTTTGTATTCATTCATGTCATGACATTTTTATTTACGAACATATGTGAAATTCTTAATAATAAACAATACACTCTATAAAACTCTATTTATGTTTTTATAGGACTGTAACGAGACAAAGTTCATCATATTGGTTCAGATATATCCTTGTGGTACTCTTGTTGGCACCTGTTTGAAATCTATAGAAGTGCTATTTCACAACGATAAGAACAATGTGAGTACATTCCCTCTTTTCTTCCCGCTTGTAAGTTTCTACAGTCAACACATTACTCAATGTGTCAATAATATGTCTTTTTTCATTAGCGTCTGGTGATTAACTATGACGGCACAGTACAACACAATGCAAAGGTTTTACTTCCTTACATGGCAGGTGAGAGAGAGAAGCTCTGTATTTCTTTTGTTTTAAAACCTGCTGAAACTTAAGGAATGATTGTTTGTGAAGGCTGATATTTTTGTGAAGATTCAGTGATCTTTGTCTTGTCTCTTTCTCCCAGCTGACTTCACAGTGTTCAAGCCGTCATCGTTTCACATCATGCTTCAGACCTCCTTTGGGCTGCAGGTGCAGGTACAGCTGGTGCCTCTTATGCAGGTGTACATCACTGTGAACCAAAGCTTCCAGGGCAAGACTTGTGGTGAGAAATTAAAAAAAACAACATATGAAGTTTAGCATTTGAATTAAAGGGATAGTTCACCCAAAAATGAAAATTATCCCATGATTTACTCCCCCTCAAGCCATCCTTAGTGTATATCTTCTTTCAGACGAACACAATCAGAGATATATTTAAAAATATCCTGGCTCTTCCAAGTGTTATAGTGACCGGGGGCTTGTTTTGAACCCCCCCAAAAATGCATCCATCTATCATAACAACATGTTCTCCAACCAATACGCCTATATAGGTCGTTTGTCACTTCCCTGAAATATGACCCATAGGAGCATTTACTAAAGTTGCGTCCCTATCAACAACAGGACACTTTCATTTTAATTCATGAAATATGATCCATATGAGCGTTTGCTAAAGTTGCACCCATATCCACAACAGGACGCTTTCATTTTAATGCATTGTTCCCTTTTATCTGCGTAATATTTCAGGTTTCATGTAGCTCAATTGGCAGAGCATTGCAATATATAACAATATGCAATCATGTGATCATGCGATCATGGATTCGATCCTGCATGTCTCATAAAGTGTAAATGCATTATAAATCACTAAGTGTAGGTTTAGGGGTGGGGTGGGTGTAGTCGTTAATAAAAAAAAAAAGAGTTTTGCTAAATGGAAATAGGACAAATGGTATAAAAAGTCCACACATTGCATTTAAATTAACACGCATTTTGATTGGTAATGACAGTCATACGTAATTTCATGACGACAGACGTAACACGACATTGTCAATATTTTTACGCCAGCTAGAGGGCGCATGACTCTAAAACGTAAATATAGGTGGTAATAAGGTGGTTGAAAAACGACCTATAAGGTCTTTTTGTTGTTTGTTTGTTTTTTTGAGGACAGTCTCATTTTTGTAAGAAAAAAATCCATATTTAAAACTTTATAAAGTAAAAATAACTAGCTTCCGGCACTTTATAAATTTGGATATTTTTCTTACAAAAACCCATCGCTTTGCTTCAGAAGGCCTTTATTAACCCCTTGGAGTCGTATGGATTATATTTATGATGGATGATCCCCTGTTTCCTGCATTTTCTCCTGCACTTTCTCCAGGACATGTTAAGAGACCACCGGCGTATCCACTCCAGAATGTCTGTCGGAAAACTCCTGTGTGAATGGTTAAAAACACGCTCCACGTCTGGCTTATAAATGTCCATAAATAAGGTTTGAATGTCCAGGAGCGACTGTCGGTAGTAAAACAAACAAACGAGAGCAGGAGACAGCAAGCCAAACACATAGGCAACCATCCTACCTTCCCAAGGCAAAGATGGTGAACCAGTGAGACCGCACGACACCGATGGTCCTGGAGGCTGAGGCAGAGCCACAGTTACCCTTTTTCCACCAAGGCAGTTTAAATGCTGGTTTGGAGTCAAAGCCTAGTTTCAAATCAGTTCTTTGTCTTTCGACACCCAAAGCACCAGCTCCGAACCAGGAAGAGTGGTTTGTAAGTAGCACCAAAACATTGCTGGTCTAGAAGTAAGAACCGCTTGTGTCAGGGGCTGGGGGCGGGGTTACCGTGACCAACAAGAACAACTTGTAACCGCCATTTTTGAAATAGCAGTAGCAGCTAATCAAGCTAATAGCAGCTCGATTGTAATCTCCGTCTATATACAAATTACGGCGAGCTGTGTTTGGATGCCAATGTAGGTTCGCAAAGCCATGAGCATCAATATTAGCGAAACATCTGCCATTGTTGATGGAAGGCTTGTTCAAGATGCATCGGAGCAGTGCAGACCAATTGGCAGGTGACATCGGAGTGCCGCGGGAGCGTTTGTAGAGCATTTCGACTCCTTGTGCTTTTGGATGGTTCTCGCAGTGCTTTGATGTCATGCGGCGATCACTCTGCGAGAAGCTGATGCATCTCAAACAAGCTTGGTGTGTTTGGTTTGGTGCTCAGAGACCTGGCTCTGTGCTTGCTCTCTAGCCCGTTGAAAGGCAACCCGGTTCTTAGAAGGCTTTTCAGTTGAACCAACTCCGAACTGGCACTAGCACTAGCTCTGAACTAGCATCCAGTTCGTGCCGAGTGACGGAGGTGGAGCTAGGGTGTCAGAGGACTTATATGGAGCCAGTTTGACTGAAGGCCAGAACACACCAAGCCGACGCTGATGAACTAGTGGCGACGAAAGCAGACTGCGGGGTTGGCTCACGTCGGCAGCGTCTGTGTCCAAAGTTGCCCTGACACACCAAACCGACGCTAAACAGCCGACGGCCAAGCAGCACGTCAGTTCTGCGGCTGCGTGAGATGAAATGCCTTTCCGAAACAGCAGGTGGCAGTAGCTGAGCAGCCAATCAGAATGATCAGATGGCCCGACGGACCGACGAGCTCCAACGCCGAATCAACATTTTGAATCGGCCGAAAAAAGGCCGACGAGGACCAACTTCAGCCGACGGTGCGGAACACACTGAGAAAACTTAGTCGGCCGACGAATAAAAACTGCCCAACGGCCGACCGTCGGCTTGGTGTGTTCCTGCCTTGAGGACCAAAGTGGAGCCCAACGGAGCTGAAGGGGTGGAGAGACGAAGTGTAGCTGAAGGCCCATAAGTCCATGGTGCAGACAGAGCAACGTCTGCCCAAGGTAGAGGACGGAGGGACGAGGCAGCCTGGTGGAGCCGTAAGGACAATGGTCCCAGATGGAGCCGAAGGAGGGAGGAGCCAAGGTGGAGCCAACAGGCTGACGGGCTAAAATCCTCTTTACTAGGTGAAGCTGTAGACCAGAAAACCAGAAGCAATTCCACACCATAGAGTTTAGCCAGAGGAGAAGTCGAGGGGCTGATGGAACTGGCTGTTATTGGAAGAGGAGTGGCTTGAATCAGAGCTCTGGCGTGACTGTGTGGCAGTGCGGTACAATACTGAGTACTGATTGGTCAATCGTTGTTATTTATAGTTTGTTAATTATCATACAGAGAATTTTAAAATTTTGTTTACATGATAAGATTTACACAATACATAACATTGTGGTGGGATGGAAAGGGGGGGGGGGGGTGGCTTTATAGAGAGGATGCTTTTTGTCATTTTTTTCAACAAATCGAGCCCTGCTGCTTACCATATTGATAACTATCGAAGCTTGACTTCAGTTACTCGTTCATGCAGACGGTTAAAGCTGCACCTGCATGATTTCATATGAACTGGGCAGTTTGAGAATCAATCCTGATTTCCAATGATATCATGTGCATGTGACCCTATATGTTCCTCTTTTATTTCAATTCGCAATCATCTGGATCAACATGCACATTGCCCAATTTCTATATCCTAATTATTGTTAATGTAATTAATTTTTCCAGGAGCTCATTGCTTCTACCTTCAGTTAAACTGCTAACAGTGATTGTAAATTAATTGCCTAAATTATTACATTATTTGCTAAGTGCATTCTTTAAATTGTGATGTTGACATTCATTCTCTGTAAAGCTGCTTTGAAATGATATGTATCGTGAAAAGCGCTATACAAATAAATTTGAATTGAATTGAATTATTTGTGGTGTTCATTTCTTTGTGCAGGTCTCTGTGGAAATTTTAACAAAGTGCTGTCTGATGACCTGAAGACCCCTCAGGGCCTGGTGGAGGGTACAGCGGATTCCTTCGCTAATGCCTGGAAGGCCCAGTCCAACTGCCCTGACCATGAAGAGAGGATAGAAGACCCCTGTTCCTACAGCAGTGAGATCGGTGAGAGACTTTTTTTTGCACAGAAGGCAGACTATTTACAATATCTAATTTTTGTATTGTGTTAAACCTATAAAGAAAATGTTCGCATATACAGTTTTGCTTGTAACCATATGTTATGATGCCTTTAGAGCAATTTGCTGAGCACTGGTGTTCCATGATGAAGGACAAGGAGAGTCTCTTTGCCAAATGTCACACCACTGTCAATCCAGACAGCTACTACAAAGTATGATCTGAAACAGGCAATTTTCAAAAATTCTAATGAACGTTACCCAACCTCCCACAATAAGAAGTGACACAACATGTTTATGTGCTTTCAGAGATGCAAATACTCCAGTTGTTCCTGTAAGAGAAGTGAGGACTGTCTGTGTGCGGTGTTCTCCTCATACGCCCGGGCCTGTGCGGTTAAAGGAATATTTCTTCAAGGCTGGCGAGAAATTGTGTGCGGTAAGAAGGATGAAAGCAGATGTTTTGGTAGACAGATAGATGTGAATCATTTAAACTGAAAGATTTTTTGGATTTAGGTGTGACTAAACCATGAATGGTAATGGCAGTGAACGATAGCAATAGTTTTGAAAACCATTCTAAAAAAAAAAAAAAAAAATTGTTCCAGCTTATGAACGAAATAACATTGACAGCCAATTTGAATCCATCCTGCTTTAAAGGGGACCTATTATGCCCCTTTTCACAAGATGTCTCTTGTGTCCCCAGAATGTGTCTGTGAAGTTTCAACTTAAAATACCCCACAGATCATTTATTATACCATGTTGTAAAGCCTATTTTTGAGCTGAAGCAAAAACATGCTATTCTTCATCATCAAAGTTTACTATTTGCATGTGTTTTAAAGCTATATCAGTTTAAATTTCTGATAAATTGTTTTCTGAGCTAAGCTAATAGGGCAAACACTTATTCCAATGTGACATCAAATTGGAGTACATTCCTTGCTCATTTTGAGATTTATGGGGAAAATAACAAATGGAGTAGATGGATTTTTACCACAACAGGGAGGTTATATACACACACTGCAGACACATAATTATGTTAAAAAACAATTTAAAAGTGAATTTTGCATAATAGGTCTCCTTTGAAGAGCTTGAGCATTTAAACTGGCAGATGATAAAACCAAATATACTATAGAATAACACTTAAAGGGACTTTGCCAAAACTGCCACAAGCACTTAGAACACTCAAAAATGAAAGTTCTGTCATCATTTACTCACCCTCCTATCGTCCACTCCCACCAAAGTCTTTTAGGTTAGATGATTTGAGGTTGTCATTTTGAAAGAGCTCAGCCGTTTTCATTTTATAGAGTACAGGTCTGCACAACATGCACTTTTACAACACCTTCCTTTCAAACTTATCCCCACAGAGAAGTATACAGAGAACTGCCCGAAATCACAGAACTACTCCTATCGGCTGCAGAGCTGCCAGCGTACCTGTCTTTCTCTCGCCTCTAAACGCCAAATCTGCAGCGTTGACTTTGTGCCCGTTGATGGATGCGCATGTCCAGATGGATTCTACCAGGATAAGAAAGGACTGTGTGTACCTATTGAAAAATGTCCATGTGACTACAAAGGAGAGACAGTCCAACCTGGCACGTCTATCAACATTAATAATGAACACTGGTAAGTGAATGATACTATTACTTATGCAGTAGTTGTAAATAATTAAAAGTCTTGAAATGTACTCGTTCTAATCTGTAAATTTTAAACCTAAGGCAATCTGATACTTTCTCTTCAGTGTTTGCGTGAATGGAACATTGCATTGTCAGTCTTGGAAAAACCAAATTCTGGGTAAGAATAAATACATTTAGATACCTCTCTTTTACACCCTGAACATTAAACAGGTTAAAGGACAAGTGTTGCATATTAAGTTTAACTTGTATTGAACCTAGAATATACTTTAAATGAGTTTGCTGTTGGTGTACATGTACTGGGTAATTATGGTTATCAGATGCACAGTGAAAGTAACTTGTTTAGATAACCAACGATAGTAGGCTATTAACAGTTGTAAAATTGCTCAAAACCACAGTAAGTACCCATGAGTCTTTTTTTTTCTGTATCTGACTGTCTTTTGCAGAGTGTCTTACTCCAAAGGTTTTCTTCAACTGCAGTACAGCACGCAAAGATGAACATGGATTGGCATGTGCACAGACTTGTATGCAACAGGAAGTTGATTGTGTGAGTCTAGTTTCCAATCTCTCTTGTCTTCTCAAAGTGTATCCCTTCATCCTGCTAATGCCATTTTTAAGGGTGGAACAGCTAGAAAAACTAAATTACTAAATCTGGTTAGTAATAAGTGAAGCTGGTAATGTGTTTGTGGAGATGTTTAATCAGATCTTGAGAGATTTAATGTCTTTTATCTTCAGTTGATTTCATTGAAGGCTGTGGCTGAAGTTGTAGTTATTGTTGTTCCTCTGTCCTTTGGTGATTCTGCTCGTTATGACCTAATTATCTCATTAACTCCAGCATGTTTCTGTATTACATTTAACAGCCTGTAGTGTGCACACTGAGCAGTGTTCATTTCATCTGGGCTAACCCATGTGGGGCCTCCATGGAAACTGTGGACAAAAATGTCTGGGCCCCAGTTAGACAGCCCAGGTGACACCCATCTGGGCCCCACCATGCTGTGCTGGCTGGGTAGCACCCCTCCCCCCAACTATATTGCACACTCATACACAAATACTCAAGAAATGACACTAAATTATTTATAAAAAAGAAACCTTACATACCTATTTGAAGTTTACTCTTCTCCTAGTCGCGTCGAATTGTTTAAAGTGTGTGCAAAGCAATATTGAATATTTTCTGAGTTTGTCACATCACAGAAAAATGTGTTAACTAACCACCCAGCCATATGCTGTGGGCATATCCGCTGTTGGGGCTGAAACTGCACCCACTCACGGGAAATCTTAAATTAATTGTTGGGGAGGTACTGCCGATGATAGCAACAGATGTCGGCAGGATGGGAAGATGAAGTTACTCTGAAACTGTAGTTTGACAACTATAAGCTACTCGTAAGTTAAAGTAGTTACATTCAAGCTACCCTTCTGAAAAAGCAGTTAGCTACACTACAAGTTACTTTCAAAAAGTAGCCAGCTACATTGAAGCAACTTTTTTTTAATGTTACAAATAGGCCTAACTGAATAATTGTTAATGGAGAATGTTATAAGTAAAATATTTTGGGTTTAAAACAACATAATGCAGTGCAATTATGATTTCAAGTAGGGTAAATTCTGGTTGATTGGGACACTTTTTTGTCAGAACAATGGCATTTTAATGGCAAAAATTTTTTACAATCATTTGATTTTGTAAACTATCCAATACACACAATACTCAAAAACAGTATTGTCAGTATTTTTGCTCTATTTTGCAAACGAAAGCCACAGCAGAACTGCAGCACACAAGCTGTGTTTCGTGAACAAATCTGCGGCTTTGAACGAATCAATGATTCAATGAACCTTTCATAAATACAGCCGCTTGCTTGAGTATGAGGTCTCTGTGGAACAAGAGTAGGAGTATCTGTATTTGTGGTTATTTTCAAACTGGTGGGTTTTTAAATATCATGCAATGAAAATGAACCCATTCACTCAACCCTACCCCTAAACCCTACCCACACTCTGACGTGGGCAAATCAGGTAACAATCTCAAAAAGCCTCTCTGTTTATGGTCTCACCCATCAATCATTAATGTCCTGCAGAGACCTGTACTTGGGCTTGCTTTGATACTGAAAGAATGAATGACTCGACGATTCAGTCATAAAGACAGTGACTTACTGCCACCTACTGGTGGTTTTAATGTAATATTTAAAAGTATCACTTCACTTCGTTTTTATCATCATTGAATTTATTGAATGTTTTTATTTTTTGTTTTTTTTATTTAAAGCATTATTTATTTTATAAAGGTATTTATAAAGGTAAAAAAGCACTGGAAAAATCTATTTAAGAAGGCAAATTTGACAAAAGGTGTAACTGCACTATGCATGTGGAAGGATGTTAAATCCCTCAGGAGGTTCGACGCTCTAAAAATTTTGAGAACCACTGAAAAGGGATATGTAGAACTGCACAAGTGCTACTGCTTAGAGTGCAGTGTCAATACAACCTGTTACCTTGATTCAAATTTTTCATTAGCTTAAATGAATTGGTCTAAAGAGAAAAATTATAATGATTATTTTGGCTAAAGTCTACATATAAAATAGCCATCAAAATTAATGTTCGTAACTGTAGTTTGACTAAAATTAATGACTAAAACTTGACAAAAATGCAATGAGTTTTCATTGACTAAAACTAGACTATAATATGAAAGACAAAAATGTGACTAAGACTAAAGAGCATTTTCATCTGAAGATAAAGACTAAGACTTAATCAAAAATGGCTGCTAAAATTAACACTGCTGTATACAGTAGTTCTTATTAGTCTTCTCGGAAGTATGAAAAAAAATAGTAGTTACTGATAAAAGTGAACTACCTCACTCAGCTGAGTGCTACTAATTAACTTAACTAATTTAACTTAATAGTTCATTAATCAGAGTTTCTTGTTACGTTAATAGTAGTTACAAGAATGTTAATAGTGCGTTTACTCATTTGTTCCACATAGTTATTCATTAATGACGGAACAGTATTCTAAAGTGTTACCCTCTTTGTTTGTTTTTTTCTCTTTTTCTCCCTCTTCACACCCACAGTTCTCACAGGAATGTGAATCTGGATGCCAGTGTCCTAAAGGCCTACTGGACGATGGCAAAGGAAAATGTGTTAAACCTCATGAATGTCCGTGTCCTCATGATGGAGATTTTCATAAACCGGGGGAAAAGATAACTGTAGATTGCAATAAGTGGTGCGTAACCAACAGCCTTTTGCATAGCTTTTTTTTTAAAGTTACATTTAATACTAGGACCACACAGAATCTACATTTGCAAAAATTTGCTGAAGTCTGTTATTCACAAAATTCTACATTTGCCCCTCCCCTTTATTAGCGTATATTTGTTTTTCCTTGTTATAATTGCGGCCGCATGCCTGGGCATTGCTGTAACTCAGTCAGTAGAGGCTAGCAGGTCATGGGTTCAATCACCAGTATGATGTAATATTTATACCTAAATTTAAATGTAGCTTGCTTTGGATAAAAGCATAACAATCATCTACCAAATGCATGTAATCCTGAATGAAGACATAAACTAGTTAGCTTTTTAGAACCTAAAACATTATGTAAACACAAGTCCACTTGATATATTTCTCTGTTTACAGCACTTGTCAAGGGGGTAAATGGATATGTACAAAAAATAAGTGTCCAGGCGTCTGCACAATATACGGAAGTGGACATTATAAAACTTTCGACCAGCAAAGATTTGGCTTCAGGGGAGACTGCAGTTATATAGCTGCTCAGGTACCAGTACTTTTATTGTTTTATTATCTGTGCATCTTTATTGTAGCCGTGTGACTCACGGCCTGCTATCATTAGTAAAACTTCTGCATAAAGTTTTTTTTAATTACTAATAACCACTTTATTCATTAAGCAGGTGGCATAATGTATGTTTTTGTATTGCTGTCATTTAGTAACATCCTCTTGTTTTTAAGGACAAATGTGGAAATAAGACAGGAAATTTCCATGTAATCACTGAAAATATTCCTTGTGGAACAACAGGGACAACATGCTCAAAGGCTGTTGTCATCATTTTGGGGGTAAGATTAGGTCTCTATGATATTTAGCACAACCATCTTGAATAACATGCAAAATCCAGTACAACGCATTCAGTGTTTAAATAAAGGATAAACATTGAACTGTCTTTAAATAAAGAATAATTAAACATTGAACTGTCTTGAACTGAATGACACTATTGCCTTCAGTAGAGCTGCTTATATAGCTGAATAGAACTTGTTTCATAATTAATTTTACACATTCACTGAACTACACTGAATCAGCATTGGACTGAATTGAGCTGAATAATGACACTATTATTTTCCTACAGCTGCTTTACAGCAGAATTTGAATTTGTCTCATATTTGATGATGTTTGCATCATTAATTATGTTATTTCCTGTTTGTTACCGTGAAGCTGCTTTGAAACACTTTATATTGTAAATATGTATTATATTGCACTATAAAGATGTGACTTGATGCATTTAGTATATAAAACAACATCCTCAATTTCATTCTGAATTTTTTTTTTTTTTCTCTCTCTTGCATACTCACAGGAAACTGTGCTAGAGCTTTCTGATGGGACTGTAAAAGTCTCTAATACTACTAGTGGACCAAAGATCAACTATATAGAGAGAAAAATTGGGATGTACCTTGTTATTGATACTGACATTGGACTGACGGTTTTGTGGGATCGCAAAACCACCATCCACATCATTCTGCAACCTCAGCACATGGTGAGTGATCCAGAATAATCCAGTATTCATTCCACTGATACATACTGCTTAAACAACTGTAATAATGTTCTGTTTGCAGTTGTTTTAACAGAGAAGACACTGATTTTGATAATTCCAGAGATAAGCTTACTGCTCAGTTTTAGTAGAGTGATCTTTGTTTTTACAGGAAAATGTATGTGGCCTATGTGGAAATTTTAATGGGAATGGGAAAGATGACTTCACCACTCAAGGCAGTTTGCAAACCACAAATCTAATAGAGTTTGTTGATAGCTGGAAAGTGTCAAGCAGATGCCCTGATTCTGCACCAGACTTTGATCCATGCTTTGAGACCCCCCATCGTGTGGCTTGGGCAAGAAAAGAATGTATAATCATAATGGAAGATAAGTTCATAAATTGCTCTAAAAAGGTACAGTTTGAAAGCCTTTTGAGGCAATAAATGAAGTTCCCTGTAATGTCGTAAACAAGAATCCACCATAACACATGGAAATGCATGTTCCCATAGGTGGATCCAAACCCATATTATGAGAACTGTGTGAAGGATTCGTGTGCATGTGACACAGGTGGAGATTGTGAGTGCCTCTGTACAGCTGTGGCAGCTTACGCTCAAGCCTGCAATGATGCGGGTGTTAATGTTGATTGGAGAACACCTGAGTTCTGCCGTAAGCATCTTTAATTCTAGTGCACATTTTAAGGGGCCGTTCACACAGAACATGTTTTTTTCCACTCCAATGCTCTACTTTTCCGTTGTTTTTCTATGTAAACGTGCTAGACGGACCGTTATGACAGTTGCGCTCTCACGTCTTGCTTCGTTTGTAGCATCTCGCACATGACATGGCATTCTAAATTAAAATCAGTTAAACTTCTAAAAAACACATCTCAATACCTTGCATTTTTTCCCCATTCCACTGCCCTCGTCTCGTGTTTTTCAAAGCAAAAATGTGTTTTGTGTGAACAAGCCTTAAGTGTAAATTTTGAATGTGATTTTCTTGCAGAATCTGATTTTTTCAGCCATCTTGCTTTCACAGAGAAAGATGATACAAATCAATTGATTGTCTGATCAACATTTTTTCATTACTGCAGAGCATTTTCTGTGAGTACATGTTCATACTTATGTCCATTTTCCCTATCAGCTGTGTACTGTGACTACTACAATAAAAAAGTAGAAGATGAAGAAGAATGCATATGGCATTACAGACCATTTACACCTTGGTACAAAACCTGTTCCCACAAGGTTATCAACAACACTTTACCCAACGTGGAAGGTGAGTTTTTGAAGATTGAGTATACATAGTGCAGACTAGATGTTTCTTGGCCTTATATATAGTGCTAAACATTAATGTTTGCCAGGTTGTGGACATTTAAAAAGGCTCCTAACCAAAATGTCTGTCTTATTTTATCCTCTGTTGTGAACTAATAAAAATCTTATAATGGACAATTTTTTAAAAGGCATTATTTTTTGCTAAGTTTAAAAGCCTTGGTTGATGGGCCACTAAGAAATGTTTATGAACCTACAAATACCTCATTTGTGTGTAACATTTGAATAATTTGTTTTGTGCAGGATGTTTTCCAAAATGTCCAAAGGATTATCCTTTTTTTGATGAGAAACAACAGATATGTGTGAAAGATTGTTTTGGTCCTCCTCCTCCTCCTCCTCCTCATACTTCAACACCAACAACCACCTCCACTACTCCAATTACACCTCGGCCACCTGTTTCAACAGAAGTACCATCTACAACTAGTACAACTCCTGGCACACCACCTCCTTCAACACCGACAAGCACCTCCACTACTCCAATTACGCCTCTGCCACCTGTTTCAACAGAAGTACCATCTACAACTAGTACAACTCCTGGCACACCACCTCCTTCAACACCGACAAGCACCTCCACTACTCCAATTACGCCTCTGCCACCTGTTTCAACAGAAGTACCATCTACAACTAGTACAACTCCTGGCACACCACCTCCTTCAACACCGACAAGCACCTCCACTACTCCAATTACGCCTCTGCCACCTGTTTCAACCAGAAATACCATCTACAACTAGTACAACTCCTGGCACATCACCTCCTTCAACACCGACAAGCACCTCCACTACTCCAATTACGCCTCTGCCACCTGTTTCAACAGAAGTACCATCTACAACTAGTACAACTCCTGGCACACCACCTCCTTCAACACCGACAAGCACCTCCACTACTCCAATTACGCCTCTGCCACCTGTTTCAACAGAAGTACCATCTACAACTAGTACAACTCCTGGCACACCACCTCCTTCAACACCGACAAGCACCTCCACTACTCCAATTACACCACCTGTTTCAACAGAAGTACCATCTACAACTAGTACAACTCCTGGCACACCACCTCCTTCAACACCGACAAGCACCTCCACTACACCAATTACTGCCACCTATTTCAACAGAAATACCATCTACAACTAGTACAACTCCTGGCACACCACCTCCTTCAACACCGACAAGCACCTCCACTACTCCAATTACGCCTCTGCCACCTGTTTCAACAGAAGTACCATCTACAACTAGTACAACTCCTGGCACACCACCTCCTTCAACACCGACAAGCACCTCCACTACTCCAATTACGCCTCTGCCACCTGTTTCAACAGAAGTACCATCTACAACTAGTACAACTCCTGGCACACCACCTCCTTCAACACCGACAAGCACCTCCACTACTCCAATTACACCACTGTTTCAACAGAACTACCATCTACAACTAGTACAACTCCTGGCACACCACCTCCTTCAACACCGACAAGCACCTCCACTACTCCAATTACGCCTCTGCCACCTGTTTCAACAGAAGTACCATCTACAACTAGTACAACTCCTGGCACACCACCTCCTTCAACACCGACAAGCACCTCCACTACTCCAATTACACCACCTATTTCAACAGAAGTACCATCTACAACTAGTACAACTCCTGGCACACCACCTCCTTCAACACCGACAAGCACCTCCACTACTCCAATTACGCCTCTGCCACCTGTTTCAACAGAAGTACCATCTACAACTAGTACAACTCCTGGCACACCACCTCCTTCAACACCGACAAGCACCTCCACTACTCCAATTACACCACCTGTTTCAACAGAAGTACCATCTACAACTAGTACAACTCCTGGCACACCACCTCCTTCAACACCGACAAGCACCTCCACTACTCCAATTACACCACCTGTTTCAACAGAAGTACCATCTACAACTAGTACAACTCCTGGCACACCACCTCCTTCAACACCGACAAGCACCTCCACTACTCCAATTACGCCTCACCACCTGTTTCAACAGAAGTACCATCTACAACTAGTACAACTCCTGGCACACCACCTCCTCCAACACCGACAAGCACCTCCACTACTCCAATTACGCCTCTGCCACCTGTTTCAACAGAAGTACCATCTACAACTAGTACAACTCCTGGCACACCACCTCCTTCAACACCGACAAGCACCTCCACTACTCCAATTACGCCTCTGCCACCTGTTTCAACAGAAGTACCATCTACAACTAGTACAACTCCTGGCACACCACCTCCTTCAACACCGACAAGCACCTCCACTACTCCAATTACACCACCTGTTTCAACAGAAGTACCATCTACAACTAGTACAACTCCTGGCACACCACCTCCTTCAACACCGACAAGCACCTCCACTACTCCAATTACGCCTCTGCCACCTGTTTCAACAGAAGTACCATCTACAACTAGTACAACTCCTGGCACACCACCTCCTTCAACACCGACAAGCACCTCCACTACTCCAATTACGCCTCTGCCACCTGTTTCAACAGAAGTACCATCTACAACTAGTACAACTCCTGGCACACCACCTCCTTCAACACCGACAAGCACCTCCACTACTCCAATTACGCCTCTGCCACCTGTTTCAACAGAAGTACCATCTACAACTAGTACAACTCCTGGCACACCACCTCCTTCAACACCGACAAGCACCTCCACTACTCCAATTACGCCTCTGCCACCTGTTTCAACAGAAGTACCATCTACAACTAGTACAACTCCTGGCACACCACCTCCTTCAACACCGACAAGCACCTCCACTACTCCAATTACACCACCTGTTTCAACAGAAGTACCATCTACAACTAGTACAACTCCTGGCACACCACCTCCTTCAACACCGACAAGCACCTCCACTACTCCAATTACGCCTCTGCCACCTGTTTCAACAGAAGTACCATCTACAACTAGTACAACTCCTGGCACACCACCTCCTTCAACACCGACAAGCACCTCCACTACTCCAATTACGCCTCTGCCACCTGTTTCAACAGAAGTACCATCTACAACTAGTACAACTCCTGGCACACCACCTCCTTCAACACCGACAAGCACCTCCACTACTCCAATTACGCCTCTGCCACCTGTTTCAACAGAAGTACCATCTACAACTAGTACAACTCCTGGCACACCACCTCCTTCAACACCGACAAGCACCTCCACTACTCCAATTACGCCTCTGCCACCTGTTTCAACAGAAGTACCATCTACAACTAGTACAACTCCTGGCACACCACCTCCTTCAACACCGACAAGCACCTCCACTACTCCAATTACACCACCTGTTTCAACAGAAGTACCATCTACAACTAGTACAACTCCTGGCACACCACCTCCTTCAACACCGACAAGCACCTCCACTACTCCAATTACGCCTCTGCCACCTGTTTCAACAGAAGTACCATCTACAACTAGTACAACTCCTGGCACACCACCTCCTTCAACACCGACAAGCACCTCCACTACTCCAATTACGCCTCTGCCACCTGTTTCAACAGAAGTACCATCTACAACTAGTACAACTCCTGGCACACCACCTCCTTCAACACCGACAAGCACCTCCACTACTCCAATTACGCCTCTGCCACCTGTTTCAACAGAAGTACCATCTACAACTAGTACAACTCCTGGCACACCACCTCCTTCAACACCGACAAGCACCTCCACTACTCCAATTACGCCTCTGCCACCTGTTTCAACAGAAGTACCATCTACAACTAGTACAACTCCTGGCACACCACCTCCTTCAACACCGACAAGCACCTCCACTACTCCAATTACGCCAATTACGCCTGCCACCTGTTTCAACAGAAGTACCATCTACAACTAGTACAACTCCTGGCACACCACCTCCTTCAACACCGACAAGCACCTCCACTACTCCAATTACGCCTCTGCCACCTGTTTCAACAGAAGTACCATCTACAACTAGTACAACTCCTGGCACACCACCTCCTTCAACACCGACAAGCACCTCCACTACTCCAATTACACCACCTGTTTCAACAGAAGTACCATCTACAACTAGTACAACTCCTGGCACACCACCTCCTTCAACACCGACAAGCACCTCCACTACTCCAATTACGCCTCTGCCACCTGTTTCAACAGAAGTACCATCTACAACTAGTACAACTCCTGGCACACCACCTCCTTCAACACCGACAAGCACCTCCACTACTCCAATTACGCCTCTGCCACCTGTTTCAACAGAAGTACCATCTACAACTAGTACAACTCCTGGCACACCACCTCCTTCAACACCGACAAGCACCTCCACTACTCCAATTACGCCTTTGCCACCTGTTTCAACAGAAGTACCATCTACAACTAGTACAACTCCTGGCACACCACCTCCTTCAACACCGACAAGCACCTCCACTACTCCAATTACACCACCTGTTTCAACAGAAGTACCATCTACAACTAGTACAACTCCTGGCACACCACCTCCTTCAACACCGACAAGCACCTCCACTACTCCAATTACGCCTCTGCCACCTGTTTCAACAGAAGTACCATCTACAACTAGTACAACTCCTGGCACACCACCTCCTTCAACACCGACAAGCACCTCCACTACTCCAATTACGCCTCTGCCACCTGTTTCAACAGAAGTACCATCTACAACTAGTACAACTCCTGGCACACCACCTCCTTCAACACCGACAAGCACCTCCACTACTCCAATTACACCACCTGTTTCAACAGAAGTACCATCTACAACTAGTACAACTCCTGGCACACCACCTCCTTCAACACCGACAAGCACCTCCACTACTCCAATTACGCCTCTGCCACCTGTTTCAACAGAAGTACCATCTACAACTAGTACAACTCCTGGCACACCACCTCCTTCAACACCGACAAGCACCTCCACTACTCCAATTACGCCTCTGCCACCTGTTTCAACAGAAGTACCATCTACAACTAGTACAACTCCTGGCACACCACCTCCTTCAACACCGACAAGCACCTCCACTACTCCAATTACGCCTGCCACCTGTTTCAACAGAAGTACCATCTACAACTAGTACAACTCCTGGCACACCACCTCCTTCAACACCGACAAGCACCTCCACTACTCCAATTACACCACCTGTTTCAACAGAAGTACCATCTACAACTAGTACAACTCCTGGCACACCACCTCCTTCAACACCGACAAGCACCTCCACTACTCCAATTACGCCTCTGCCACCTGTTTCAACAGAAGTACCATCTACAACTAGTACAACTCCTGGCACACCACCTCCTTCAACACCGACAAGCACCTCCACTACTCCAATTACACCACCTGTTTCAACAGAAGTACCATCTACAACTAGTACAACTCCTGGCACACCACCTCCTTCAACACCGACAAGCACCTCCACTACTCCAATTACCCTCTGCCACCTGTTTCAACAGAAGTACCATCTACAACTAGTACAACTCCTGGCACACCACCTCCTTCAACACCGACAAGCACCTCCACTACTCCAATTACGCCTCTGCCACCTGTTTCAACAGAAGTACCATCTACAACTAGTACAACTCCTGGCACACCACCTCCTTCAACACCGACAAGCACCTCCACTACTCCAATTACACCACCTGTTTCAACAGAAGTACCATCTACAACTAGTACAACTCCTGGCACACCACCTCCTTCAACACCGACAAGCACCTCCACTACTCCAATTACACCACCTTGTTTCAACAGAAGTACCATCTACAACTAGTACAACTCCTGGCACACCACCTCCTTCAACACCGACAAGCACCTCCACTACTCCAATTACACCACCTGTTTCAACAGAAGTACCATCTACAACTAGTACAACTCCTGGCACACCACCTCCTTCAACACCGACAAGCACCTCCACTACTCCAATTACGCCTCTGCCACCTGTTTCAACAGAAGTACCATCTACAACTAGTACAACTCCTGGCACACCACCTCCTTCAACACCGACAAGCACCTCCACTACTCCAATTACACCACCTGTTTCAACAGAAGGACCATCTACAACTAGTACAACTCCTGGCACACCACCTCCTTCAACACCGACAAGCACCTCCACTACTCCAATTACGCCTTTGCCACCTGTTTCAACAGAAGTACCATCTACAACTAGTACAACTCCTGGCACACCACCTCCTTCAACACCGACAAGCACCTCCACTACACCAATTACGCCTCTGCCACCTGTTTCAACAGAAGTACCATCTACAACTAGTACAACTCCTGGCACACCACCTCCTTCAACACCTACAAGCACCTCCACTACTCCAATTACATCACCTGTTTCAACAGAAGTACCATCTACAACTAGTACTTCAAAACCGACAACCACCTCCACTACTACACCTCTAGTTATTTTCACTGAAAGTACCACAAGAACCCCTATAACAACGCAAAAGCAAATTGTCTATACAAGTACGCCATGTGTTTGTGTGTTTCAAGGAATACAATATAAACCTGGTTAGTAACTATACATTTAATTTTTAAATCATTGATGTTTTCTCGAATTTCCTGAAATACTCCAGCAATTCTGTTGTACATGTGTTTTGATTTACTTTCTTTTTAATAGGAGAGTCAATATTGCATAAGACGGACAATGGCTCAGGGATTTGTCTGACTATGAACTGCTCCAATACTTGTGCTATTCAGAACTTTACAGAGCCATGTCCAACACCACCACCAATCGCCTGTCCTAAATGGAACAAAACTGTAAAATATACATTTTACATATATTTTCATTTAGTTTTTGATTACACAAGAGTTGTGTAATTGCATAGTAATTTTTTATATTTTGCAAGAATTTGTTATTATTTTTTGTTCTTCATGCAAAAATGAATATCATTCAATTTACCTTGCATCAGTCTCTCTAATTTAGTATTTTTTGCTATGTTTCCAGGCTAACGAGATCTTCCACATATGTGACTGTATTATGGGAAAGTGTATAAACGGAGACATCATGGAGATTGTCCAACATCAATGTCCTTTTCCGAAGAGCATCACATGTAAAAATAACCAGACAGCAGTGCTGGTCTATGATGAGCTACACTGCTGCCGGCAATACACCTGTGACTGTAAGTAAACTGTCGATCTCAAGTTCTTCGAGCTCTAACTTTGATGTTGTCATTCCGAAAAATATTCCATCTCTGTGAGTCTGCTTCACATTGTGCTGACATTTATGTCAAGCAAATGCATGTATGACAGCTTTTAAATCTTTAACCTTAAGGGGTCTAATCCATTTGTATTATGGACTCACAGAGATGGATTTTTTTAATCTAAAAATCTCTGTTCCTCTGAAGAAAGTAAGTCATATACATATGAGGGTGAGTAAATTATGAATGTTCATTTTTGGTTGGAGAACTTTTTAAGATATAAGCTTATTTACCATATTTGAAGTCATTTTATCTAACAGTATGTTAACACTCTCTTGTAGGCTTTTGTCAGGGTTGGGGTGGCTCGCATTACCTTACATTTGATGGACTCCCCTACACTTACCAAGGAAACTGCACTTATATATTAATGGAGGAAATTAGCCCTAAATACAATTTGAAGATCTACATTGACAATGTATACTGTGATATCCATGAGTCTGTGTCCTGTCCCAGATCCATTATTGTTTCTTACAACAATCAAGTCATAACACTTAGAAATCACAGGTTCATGGAAGGTGCGGCTCTACAGGTGAGACCTAGAGTAGGATTGTAAAAAGATTTTGAGTATGTGTTAGATCTGCAATGTATTGTAAATTAACAGGTTTTCTTTTTGATTGCCTGTTATTCTATAAGGCACTGAAGGACAATGTTAATCTAACACTGCCATATACTCAAAACGGTGTGAGGGTTATCAAATCAAGCCTGAACTTGATCTTGGAGGTTCCAGAGCTACAAGTCGTTGTAACATTTGGAAACACCGACTTTAGCATCAACCTGCCATTCCAGCATTTTGGAAAGAACACACAAGGTCACTGTGGTAAGTCAGCACATTAAAAAGTTTAAAACATTAGAAGTCATATCAGGTTACTTTTAGCAATAAAATCTTAAGGTGTGGTGCATAACAGATTTAAAATTAAGTAGAAAAGCTGATGTTGTATGAAGGGGTTTGTTTTTATATATTATTATGCTTAATTATTCCAAATCACTGCAACAAGGAACATGCAACAACAACCAGGATGATGACTGCATGCTGCCTGGAGGGACCTTGGTCAATGATTGTGCAGTGATGGCAGATCACTGGACAGCCAGTGGTGTGGATGGCAAAAACTGCATTAAACCAAGTCCAAGACCTCCAGTCCAGAATATATCCACACCCAAGCCAATAACACCATACCAGCCCCATGTTGACTGCCACCATCTCAAGAGCGAGTGAGTTCATTCTATGTTGTGTAAAGTTCAATAAATTATGCTTTGCCTCAAAAGTGTATTTACCCTTCCAATCATCTGTTTTCATTTTGAACTTCCTCAGGGTGTTTGAAGCATGCCATTCCCATGTGTCTCCTGAAAATTTCTTTTTAGCCTGTCAGTATGATAGTATTCATATGAGCGACCCCTCAGTGGTGTGTGCCAGTCTGCAGAGCTATGCGAGGGCTTGCTCTCTGGTTGGGGTTTGCATTCACTGGAGAAACTACACTAGCCTTTGCAGTAAGTTCATGTTCCTTTATATAAAATATAAGGATATAAAATTTTATATAAAAATATTTATATAAAAGGATTTATCCATTGTATAAAAGAATAATAATGGACCTATTTTCTGTAGGACCTGTAAAGATTTGAATTAAGATATTGTTTTAACTTTTCTTCTTCAGATATTAAATGTCCAGAAGATAAAATATTCTTGCCTTGTGGTCCAGCCGAACCACCAACTTGTAGAGGCGGGTATGTACATTTTTACTTTTATTTTGAAATAATTCAGTGGCTCAATGTCTATCCATTTTTTATGTCGTTTTCAGTATATTCATTTAACTCTACTCGTTTAAACACACAATCACACAACAGTTGAATTTGACCTAAATCTGATTCCCTAACTTTTTTTTTTTTTTTTTTTTTTTTGCTGTTGTTTTTTACAATAATTTTTAATTCCATTCTGGACCATGTTCACATTTATCTCATTTTTTAAATGCATTTCTGTATATGTGAAACAGGGTTTCTGAGGGACTTGAAAAGGTCTTAAAGAGTCTTAATTCACCCTTACACAAATTAAGGCCATAAAAGTTCTTAAATCAGAGCAGAAATTCTTAAGTAAATAAAGTTATTGCATTAAATAATGCATACATTACAAATAAATGATTTTCCAATACAAATGGTTTTCCAATACAAATATCTAAACATCTTTAAATCAAGATGCAAGTCTTAAAAAACTGAACAAAATTAAGTTTATGCTTAAAACAAATATCTGAATCTGTTAATGAGTTCCCTTTGAAAACTTCCCTTTGAAGTAAGCTGATTATAATCAGCACGTTGGCAGATATTTGTTCTTATTTTAAGCATAAACTCCCTTCATTTTAATAATTTTCACAGAAAATAAATTCAAATTTTATGTAATTTTGCATCTGAAGTAAACACATCTTGATTTAAGAGTCTTTAGACAGCTGCACTGTAAAACAAGACAAAAATACTGAGGAAAATCATAATTTTTTGCACTGTGGTCAGAAGGTACAGTAAAAGTTAATTCTATATTCTAATGGTTTGGGAACAGAGGCATTCAAGCTTCTTTTTTGTAAAACTGTGTTGCTAATACAACTGTGTTGCTAATAAAACCCTGCAGCTTTCAAATAATTATGTCTAAACCACAAATTCATTACTTATGATTTATTTATTTATTTATTTATCTATTTATTTTTGGTAACACTTTAGTTTAGGGTCCAATTGACATTCGCAAAGACCCGCCCCCTTTAGTTACTGTTGCTACATCCGACAAGCCATGCTGCTCTCATGCCATACTTCATGTTCTCACCGGTGAAAAATACATTGCGGAGCAAAGAGGACACTGACAACGCATCGACAGACAAGACAGAGCAGGTTACTTTTGATATGAAACAAAGTCTCAAATTTAAAATTTTGTCATTTTTAAAGAAATTTAAACAATAAATACTGTTTTGTGGCTCTTTAATGTGTCGTGACAGATCGCTGTAGCGCCTTGTGTACCGATCATCTCTTCCTACTAGTTTATTTATAGCATCAAATAAACATGAAAGAACATCATAAGGAATGTTATTTGAATCGCGGAAAAACGTCAGTACACGCCATTTTTCAAGTTCAAGTCCATCGACGTG
The DNA here is from genome assembly GCF_018812025.1 of Megalobrama amblycephala. Lineage (NCBI taxonomy): Eukaryota > Metazoa > Chordata > Actinopteri > Cypriniformes > Xenocyprididae > Megalobrama > Megalobrama amblycephala. The sequence continues at coordinate 23,632,302 of NC_063058.1, forward strand.
AATCTACTAACTCCCCTGACTGCTTTGTCTAACAAAATGCCGGATTCGTCATTATGATTGGTTAGATCTCCTGTCAATCAAACTAACTAGTTGCTTATTAGCATGCATATTACTTGGATATAGGCTGTTTATTGTACTTATTAAACACATATTAATGCCTTATTCTGCATGGCCATATTCTACATCCCTTAATCCTAGCCAATACCAAAACTTAACAACTACTTTACTAACTTTTCTTTGTCGTTGTTTTTACGTCTGAGCAAGCAAACTTCTATAACACCTGTTTAGATCCGTGCTTAAAAAAAATGGCACATTTAATAGGTCATGTGATGTCAACCTAAAAAAAATTAGCAGAAAATGTAGATTAGGCACTTTGGTTTACAGTATAGAAATTGCCTAGGATGCAGTGTTAATGTTACTGTGATGTAAATGTAATGTGTGTAGTAAGCAAAAAAGTTTAAATAATATTTGCATTTCAGACCTATGCAGAGCTCAATTTCAGTGCCCACAGAAGGCTGCTTCTGCCCTGAGAACAAAACACTCTTCAGCACGGAGTCAGGATTATGTGTGTCAAAATGTGGTGAGAAGCCTTTATAGTTTGTGTATCTATCAGAGTTAGATTTACTAAGGTTTGCGCCAGTCGATTTACTGGTATTTGGGGCCTTATTTAACGACCAAAAAAGCATGTCTTAAACCATTTTGCAGTCGACATGACTGTGATAGTTGCCGCGGAGAACAGAAAGAGTGAGTGGTAGAAGGAAGAGAATTTTCTCCACTCGTGTTAATTTACTTGGAATGCCAGCGGAAGATTTTTCCTTTTTTCCTTTCGCAGAAATTTCCATTGATTCTTTTATGGGTTTGCGGTCTCATGTTAATTTTCACTGTTTAGGCCCTTGGTCTTAATACTTCACCTCTAGATAGACAGATTGCTCTACATTTTACAATATGGTCTTACATGTGCACACAGTCTATTTCCGGCATACAAAAGATAATAATTACCCAGACCGGTACGGTATCTTTGCCAGTCTTCATTTCTTTCATAGTTGGAAACATTGTAAATAACAGTCATATCCATGATTGTTGAGTATCTGAAATGCATGCTGTGATAAATACAATATTATCTCTAGATTAAGTCCAGTAGAATTGACAGTATGTTACTTGGGCTAGTAGATCTTGGTTTGGATCGGGGCCTCTAGTCTTCTGTTTTGGTCTGGGACTTGAGGGTTTTAACTCCAACTGTGTGTGGTGTCTATCAAGGCCCTGAGAAAGAAAAATAAAGATGTACAGAAAACTTATACCTCACATGTATGCCATATCCATTTTTGAGAATGTTTCTGATTTTGGTCTTACCTTGTAGGATGTGTGGACTCCTCTGGGACTCCACATGAGGTACAGCAAGGTTTAAAACTGTTCATCAATAATCAATTGTGTTGTGCTATGTGTTGAAGAAGTATCCTAGTTATACTTATTTTGTTTGTTTGTTTTTGTTGCAGTTTGATAAGCATTTTATGCACAACTGTGAAGACTGTGTCTGTGATAAGGCCAGCCAATCAGTGATCTGTAAACCCAAGAAGTGTCCTGATGTGACACCTGAGAACTGCACTGGGCCCGGCTTCATGCTGTTCAATGAGACTGATCCCGCTGACCCATGTTGCAGCAAACAAGTTTGCAAAGAGATTGGTGCGTTTCTTTCTTCTTTTTTTTTTAATGGGGTTTGGTTTAGGATTGAAGTGTAATTTTTTGAAGTCTCCTCTCACTCTGTTCCATAAATTAGATTGTGCGGTCAACATGTGCAACGATGGATCATGTACAAAAGAGTCCTGTACTTATGTTGCATCAGACAACACCACACATACTATCAAGGTACATTTGAAAAAATCTTTTCAGTTTACAGTCAGTCACAATCAATGAATTGGGACCCAATTGCTCCGTTTCTCAATCTTTATGTTGTCTGTCTGTCTTTTTGTAGGATGGAGGGGAGTACAAGTACAAATGTGAAACTGTTACCTGCAATCAAATTAATGGCTTGTTTGTGACTGAGAAAACCATCACAAAATGTCCTTATTTGAGTTCACATGACTGTAAGCCTGTAAGTACAACTCCACACATCATATACTACACATGGTCTTATCTGATTGTGCACATTTCTTCAATTATTGAGGAGTTTGTACAGCAGCATTATGTTTCAGATTGTGACATTGCTTCATTGTTGATTAGTTACATTAATGTGACAAGTTCACCCAGCTTCTGTTTGGTTAATGAATTAATGAATACTTGCCGTTCACTCTAAGGGGTTTAAATATGTGAAAAAAGAAGAAGAGTGCTGTGGAACATGTACACAAGTGGCCTGTATTTATGAAGCACCAGACAACACCAGACAGACTCTCAAGGTACATTTGAAACATCTTTTCATCTGCAAGAATCTGCTCTGTTCATCAGTCTTCATGAAGTCTGCTTGTCTTTTGTCAGGATGGAGAAGTTCACAAATACAAATGCGAAAATGTTACCTGTCGTGAATTTAATGGGGTGTTTGTGACTGAGAAGACCATAAGAGAATGTCCTTACTTGAGTTCACATAACTGTGGGCCTGTAAGTAGAATTTCTAGCTTCAACTCCACACCAAACACATCTTCTAAATGTTCTTTTTTTTTTTTTTTTTTGGCTGCTGCTTATTTCAAATTTTATCTATTGAGGAAGTTTACACAGCCCTAATGTAGCATTGTGTGCTCACATCCAGTGCTAATTTTTACATAGCTTATAGTATTAGTCATAGTTCTTTATTCATAGTTTAAATCCTTAAAAATTAAATCAATATTTGAATGTTTTACTTTAATTAAAACTGACTAAAACTGTTCTGTGTGTATATATATATATATATATATATATATATATATATATATAGAACTGCACAAGTCTTAGACACATTTGATACTTCACAATTGTGTTTTAGGATGGTTATTTATGCTTTAGTGTGCAGGTAGGAAATAACAATTAGATTAGGAACATTCCTTGAATGTGCATTCAATGGATTTAGGCCATTTAATTTGCCTAAGACTCACATACACAGTACTGCATACTGTATGAATATATTTTTTCCTTAAAGGTGCAATGTGTAAAATTTGGGAGGATCTATTGACATAAATGCAATATAATATACATAACTATGTTTTCAGTGGTGCATAAAGACCTTATATAATAAACCGTTATGTTCTTATTAGCTTAAAATGAGCCATTTCTGTGTCATACATCCCCCTCCATGTCAAGTATGCTCCAGCATGTTTCTACAGCAGCCCTAAATGGACAAACACCCTACAAAGCGCTATGTTTTTGTTGTTCTTTTCGTTGGTGTTTTTAGAGGCAGCTTGCATCGTCACTACATTGAATACGCACAAAGTAGTAGTAGTAGTCGTTGTCTGGTTTATTAGAAGCAGAGACCGTTCTCTTGTTAGAAGTAAGAAAGGGCTACTCTCTGCTGTCTCAGACGACAAAATCTTTGTCTTGTATCAGCCAGACGGCCACCATAGCTTCTCTGAAAGGGAGGGGTGCGAGGGGTGCACGCCGTTAGTTGCAGTTCGCAACCTCACCGCCAGATGCAGCTAAAATTTACACATTGCACATTTAACTCTTTCAAAATTACAGCTTAAAAAGTTGTTGGTTTGAAAATGCAGCAATAAATGTGCCACTGGATTATTGAAACTACTGTATAAACTTGTTTTTCATTTCAAGGGGTTTGAATATATGAAAAAAGAGAGCGAGTGCTGTGAAACATGTACTCAAGTGGCCTGTATTTATGATGCACCAGACAACACCAGACATGTTCTCACGGTAAAACATTCTCAAACTTTTCTACATTCTTTCAGTTCATCAGACAAAGAATCTGCTCTGAATTAATCCTCATGTGTCTGTCTTTTTATAGAATGGTGAGGAGGTCAAGTACAAATGTGAAACTGTTACCTGCCATCAAATTCAGGACTCGTTCAAGACTAAGAAAACCAACACAGAATGTGCTTACTTGAGTTCAAAAGACTGTGGGGCTGTGAGTAGTTTTTCTAGCTTTAAAGTGTTAGTTCACCCAAAAATGAAAATTCTGTCATTTATTACTCACCTTTGTGTTGTTCCACATACCTAAGACTTTCATTCATCTTCAGAACACAAATTCACAAAGATGTTTTTCGTGAAGTCCAAGAGAGGTTATTGTCTCTCGTGAACACTCGTGCATGTATGTTGAGGTGAAGAGCGAGTTTGAAAACAACACGCATGCACTCGTGAACGCATGTTGCAGATCAATATTTTTGTAAGTAAAGTGGTAAATTGTTTTTTTTGTGCAAACAAAGCACTCAAGTTGCTTCATGAAATTAAGTTTAAGCCACTGGAGTCACATGGAGTACTTTATGATGACTTTTTCCTACCTTTCTGGATCTTGGAGTGATAGTTGTGTTGGATCTCTATGGAGAGACAGAAACCTCTCAGACTTCATCAAAAATATCTTAATTTGTGTTCTGAAGAAGAACGATGGTCTTACGGATGTGGTACGACATGAGGGTGAGTAATGAATGACAGAATTTTTTTTATTTTTTCGGTGAACTAACCCTTTAAATACACACGTCACACACTTGTTCAGTTCGTATTTTCAGTAGCTGTTGCTTTTTGAGATATTACACTGTTTCTTAACTTATTGTACACATTCATTAAGGAAAGTTTTTACAGCACCAATGCAGCATCATGTTCTCAGATAATGACATTGCGTCATTGTTGATCGGTTACAATGTAGCACGTGACCAGTTCATCCATCTTCCGCCTGATTAATAAAATGATCAACTTGTTCTTTCACTCCAAGGGGTTTGAATATGTGAAAAAAGAAGGAGAGTGCTGTGGAACATGTACACAAATAGCCTGTATTTATGATGCACCAGACAACACCAGACAGACTCTCAAGGTACATTTGAAAACATTCCCAAACTTTTCTTCATCATTTCAGTTCATAAAATACAATCTGCTCTGTTCTTCAATCCTCATGGTGTCTGTCTGTCTTTTGTTAGTTTGGAGAAATCAAGAGTTACACATGTGAAACTGTTACCTGCCATCAAATTAATGACTCGTTCATCAGTGAGAAGACCAAAAAAGAATGCGCTTACTTGAGTTCACAAGACTGTGGGCCTGTGAGTAGAATCTCTAGCTTCAACTCCACAATAAACACTTGTTAGGGCCCGAGCACCAATGGTGTGAGGACCCTATTGTAATCGCTCTGTCAATTCTTCTTCTTCTCCTCAACGAATTACATTTTTGAGTGCTTAAACATGCTTGAAACTTTTTAAATGCATCAGAGGTGGTGAAAATTTACGTCTGATATGGGTTTCAGAATTAGGTGTGACAAAATGGCTTGATAGCGCCACCTACAAATTTTCAATTAAGCGCCCTTCGCGCTACGTTACACGTACAGGTATGAAATTCGGTAGACACATGTAACAGCCCAATACCTACAAAAAAGTCTCAGAAGCAAAATCTGAAAACCCAACAGGAAGTGAGATATTTAGAATTTTCTCTGCAAAATTTTTGCGTTTTTTGCCATTTCCTGGATGTTTTACTTTAACGAACTACTCGTAGAGATTTTATCAGATAAACATCATATTTGGTCAGTCTAATCTAAAGGCCTTTGAGACGTTAAATTGCAAATCGCAGTGTATAAACTTGTTTTTCACTCCAAGGGGTTTGAATATGTGAAAAAAGAAGGAGAGTGCTGTGGATCATGCACACAAGTGGCCTGTATTTATGATGCACCAAACAACACCAGACAGACTCTCAAGGTACATTTGAAAACATCCTTAAACTTAATTTGTTCAGTTCATCAGACAAGGAATCTGCTCTATTCTTCTGTCTTAATGGATTCTGTCTGTCTTTTGTTAGGATGGAGAAGTCCAGAGTTACACATGTGAAACTGTTACCTGTCGTGAATTTAATGGCTTATTTGTGACTGAGAAGACCAAAACAAAATGTCCTTACTCGAGTTCACTCGACTGTGGGCCTGTGAGTAGAACTGCACATTTTCCATCGATTTAGGAAGTTTCGCACGACACTAATGCATCATTGTGTGCTCACATCCAGTGCTTATTTTTTTAATGTATATTTTTTTCTTTTAAGTGTTGGTTAAAAATTGAAAATGCAGTAAAGTGTATTATTAAAACTACTAATGTATAAACTCTTTTTTTTTTCCTCTCCAAGGGTTTTGAATATGTGAAAAAAGAAGGAGAGTGCTGTGGAACATGTACACAAGTGGCCTGCATTTATGATGCACCAGACGACACCAGACATGTTCTCAATGTACATTTAAAAACATTTTCAAACTTCTTAATTCTTTGAGTTTGACAGACCGTGAATCTGCTCTGTTCTTCAGTCTTCATGCACCTGTCTCTCTTTTTGTTTAGGATGGAAAGGAGTACTATTTCAAATGTATGAATACAACCTGTGTGAACAGGAATGGCATGTTTATGACAAAAGAGAGCTATAAACAATGCCCGCCCTTTAACCCAGATGACTGTAAGCCTGTAAGTGGAATATCTGTAACTCAAGGAGTGCACATTACACCCAAGTTCTGCTTTTGACACATTTGTTTTCTCAACTTTTTGAGGTCAGTGATGTTAAAAAAATTGATCACAGCCTAAAGAAATACCTTCAAATAGTCCTCATTGAGATTGTTGAGATCCATCCAAACTAGTTTTTGAGATTTGACCATACTTTACAAAATTTCTAAGCAATGTTTCCTTTCTATACTTATGTCCTTGTAGGAAACAGTGCAATATGACAAAGACGGATGCTGCAAGATCTGTAAGATATTGTTTCCTTGTACAAAACATTCTGACAAAAATGTTCAAATTGTTTAATCCACCCTATTGTATTTATGCAGAACATTTAATAGATGTTACATTAAAAATAACATACTAGACATAGCATAAAATGCAATGTCTGCCTCTACCATCTCTCAGGTGAACTCAGCAACTGTGTTCGTGCGAAGAACGTCACCCGTCTGTATGTCAATGGACTGCACTTCCATCGAGGATGTAGAAGTTACTTCCTGCGCTGGCCACTGTGATGATGGATCAATGTGAGAGCACTTGCACACCTGTTGATCACACACGTTTTTCCTATCAAATTCTCAGAAGAACCAAAAAAGCCTTAGTGTTACAGAGTAAAACTAATTTATTTATCATTCATTTTATATGAGGATTTGCAGCCGGGTTACCAAAATTTAGGACGTGTGTAAATACAGTCTAAAACTATTTTTAATTTGTGTGGTTTAGTTTAATTAAGGAGAAAAACTTTCACAAAAGCCTTCCTTCCACCAGAAAAAAATAGTTCCTGACCATGAACAGCAACAGAAGTTACATTATTACACCATTAGATGGCGGCAAAGACTGTCTTTATGAGTGTGTCAGTCAGTAGAGAAAGCTTTTATATTGAAAAGACTGAATTGTTGTGAACACGGAACAAGACGCAACCGACAAATGCTTTGACCAGCGCTGTCAGTCACGGGAAAACCCCTTAACTGTTAAAAGGACAAGATAATACATCGGATATATAAAGAGATTTTTTATTATGAACATAGGACTGACCTGAAGGAAAATGCTAAATATGTAATAGACTCGATCTCTTTCTCACAATACTCTTTAACATAATACAGTAAGCTTCAATGAACGACATCAATTGAAACAGTTTACGTTGCTAAGGGTGTTGTGTAGTGATACACAGAACCGTTGGGTGAAGCGGTCATAACCTTGTTTTATCGTAAAATCATATTAATAGTTGCCAAAACAACAACAACAAAATCCACAAAAACAAATCACATTGAAACTGGTTTCTGAAAGGTCTCCAAAAGTGAATTTAACTCATTTGTTATCATTTGTTAGCCATTTTGCTTGCTATTTTGTAATTTTAGTATTTGATGAAATGAATGCATTTTTAAAATTTGCTAAAGCATCCAAATTTCTGTGTGGATACTGTATATAAGGATTAACTCACATCCTGCTGTGCTACAGTCATCTGACCGGTGTTTTCTTGGAAATCTGCACAGGTATTCAATGGAAAATGACATCATGATGCACAGTTGTTCTTGCTGTCGGGAGGAGCGTGTCAGCCGTAAAGATGTGATGCTGAAGTGTGCCAATGGCAGCGAGATCCTTCATCACTACACGTACATAGAGACCTGCAAATGCACTCCTACCGAGTGTGAAGAGACTGGAAAAAAAATGAACATGGACAATTTACGGAAATAAATCTTGTAACACTTAATGGGATAAAAGAACCATAAAAAATATCGTAAGGAATTTCAAGTTTAGGGGACTGGACTTTGGGTAAAAATCTACACATTTAATTATATAATGTTAATATTCCATCTAAAGTAAAATCTATATAACAACTGTAATAATACAGTTGGTAAAAGAGGCAAATGATGAATTAGAGTCACTTTTCCACAAGCTGAGGTAAATACTAATATCTAGATTCTAGAAGGTGCACACAAATACAAAACACCAACACATGTGACACGAAAATAATGCAAGAAACATTAAACAGCATAAGATATAACATAAAAAGTACATAATTAATAACAAAAACTAACAAGAAAAAATTGTCAATTATTTTATTTAGTGTCACTCAGGGAATTGTTTACAGTTTTTCACTGTAAATGATAAGATCTATAACAGTATTTTACAGTAAAATTACATAAACTGGCCCATTAGATAATCAATTAACAGGTTCTTACCATTGCTTTCAGTCAAACATTGTTTTACAGTGTAAAAGAAAGCAACTATTTTAAACAAGAAAACAACTATTTTAAAATATAGAACCAAAATGACAATAACACTGATTTAAGCTGACTGTTGTAGTGCATTAATGGCTAAAATTATTTTGGCAAATATTGCACCTCATGTTTTCTTTGGTTTGATTGAAGGGTGTAGTTATTTCTAAGCATAATTGGAAAAAAAAAAAACTATTATTTTTGGTAATGCATGATATAATGATGTATTTATCCTTACAATAACATGAATCAAAATCACAATAAAGCATAATAAAGAGCATCATTTACAGTCTTGTGGATTTTTATTTATTTTTTATTTTTTGGGGAAAATTGGCAGCTTGCATACATTGATAGTACAAAGCATCAGAGTTCAAGTAATTTCCTTTTTTTTTTTTCTCTCTATCTTAATTTATCATTTTATGCTATTTATCATTGTAACAATAGCCCTACTTAAATGTAATCTCTAGTTTTCATATTTGTGAAAAAAAAACTTAAAAATTTTGATTTTGAATCAGCAACTGGTCGGGGGGAAAGTGCACTACCTACATCTTACCATTAGAGGTCACTGTTGTCAACCTACTGAAAGGGACAGATTTCCCTCAAGTTATTTTTGCACATTTCTGTTGACATCAGTGATGACGTTCTCTTTGTGAAATGGTCGGATTCATTGGTGATATCCAGTATTGACGGGTCATATAGATGTCATATTATTTCCTTGTAGTAAATCTGTTACCACTTGAAATCCAGAATAGCTTTTATAATCTGAAGATTTAAAAAAAAAATAAAAAATAAAAAAAACACACACACACAGACATCAAGAATCAGCGTATGACCCTCAACAATGGTGACAATCAAACAAAGTGCTTCATATTGCAGTGCATGATGGGAGCCACCAATCAAAACTCATCCATGGCTTCCTTAATGCATTGCTGAATGAATAAATTATGCAGCTGAATTGTCCTGATAGATTGTTCATGTTTGCTTTTATTTTTCTGTTGTTTTGTTGTGACAGTAGCTTGTTTTGTGATGTTCAGAGTTAATCTGTTTGTCAGTATTTTGTATTTATTTATTGTCACCGTTCTTGAGAATCATATGCTGACTCTTGATGTCTGTGTGTGTTTAAACACAGAAGTTTCAGTTCATAATGTATTATTCTTTAAAAAAAAAAAAAAAAAAAAAAGTCATTCTGCTGTTGGATCTCAAGCTGTAAAATCTAGTGATGGGCAGATCGAGGCTTCATGAAACACAGAAGCAGCTGAATCAAATGTGCCGCAATGATTCGAGGCTTTGAAACAATCTGACACCCGTCTCCACGGTGACCCCTAGTGGTCAGAGCAGTGCAAATGCAACAAAACTCAGGCCAAACATGCATTAAAAATACACTTTAACAAATGTATTGCAAAAGTTTTATTTAAAGTAAAATCAATTAAATGGAATTAACTAATCATCTAATAAGATTAAATATAGAGTGTCTGTATAATATGTGTTCTTTTATCAATTTTAAAGGCTTGTTTCTCAAGCTAAACAGGCCAATAAGATATTCTAATGTAGGCTATAATTACAACTGTATAAAACTGATCGGAGATCAGGTAAAACCATAGGGTAAAGCCCTAGACACTTGTTCAATAGTTCTCAGTGAATCTGAATGATTCATGGGCATCCAAAATTCACTTTATCATCGCCCTGAGATTCACAGACTACCGGTGAACCATTGAAATTTTTTTTTTTTTTCGAACTGTTTTGAAACGTTTAGAAACAGTGATGACGTAATGAAATTTAAGCAAAGATTGGGCTCGTTTATTAAAATCACGTGACTTTGGCAGTTTGATACACGCTCCGAATCACTGATTTAAAACAAAAGATTCATGAAGCCTCAGAGCTTCATGAAGCAGTGGGTGGAATCGAAATGGCAGGACTTCTACTTTCTGCCATCACTAGTAAAATCACAGGACTACAATCATTAATACTAAAGCTGCACATCAAGCATATGGTCAAAGACAATAGACATCAGGCCATCACATGATGACTATATCATTATCAAATTATGTTGTGACTGGATCACACTTTTTCTGACCATTACAAATGTGCTTTACAAACACAAAGTTGGATCAATCAGAGAAAAAATTAATAATAAAAGGTAAAGAGTCAAGAGCTGACCTCTTTCATGGTGACTTGAAATTAAACATTCCATAAAACATTAATTAAGAACTTTTTTCTCTCGTTCCTTCAATGATTCTGCTTATTAACATCAGGTGTCACCACTAATTGTCAATCATCACTCAATCATCAATCAATTATCTCATTAACTTTAACACTGCTTCAGTGTTACTTTTTAACACCCGGTAAGATGGACTCATATGTACACTTTGGGTGTTAATTTAACACTGGGGATTTTGTTGTGTGTATAGTTAATACTTTCACTTAAATGACAATTAATAGGTAATTTGCACTGCCATTTAAGTGAAATTATTGAACTTAGGCTAATATACAAGCTTGATAAAAATGATCATTCTAGAATAAAATTTCAGATGGCACTTAGATGCTTTTGCATCTGAACTCTTCATGTATTAATCATGTTGATAGGCCCTATAAAACAAATATTACATATTAATCATGTAAATTTCCTGCACCTGTTATAGACGTACAAATGACGTCCAAAAAAATTACCCCGTTCAAAGGTCAAATGGTGAACATCAAGATGACGTCCAAGTTGGGTCATGGTTGGACGTCAAATAGATGTTCAGAAATGGTCATGGACCGACGGACCTAATATAGACATGATCTGCACGTCTATCCGACGTCCAATGTTTAGTGGGTAGCCTATGTATATTTCACGTGCTCATAACTTCATGAAAAATGCATGCACAGATCATAAAAAATGGCACATCTATATTTAAAGCAGATTCTCAAGATTAAAATGAATCCAAAATATCCAATATAACATATTGCGTTGATCACAAGATATTACTCATGGAATGATTTAACATAGGCTACTTGGCTGAAAACATGTCTTTCAGGGATGAAGTGTGTATCCAATGTTCCATGTACGTTTTCCAGCGTGGAATAACACAAAATAGATATCATTTTAAAGAATCTCATCTTTTTAATGCATCTAACCGTTTTGAAAAACTCCTAACGAGTGCTGAGATGTGCCTAAACCGGAGTTTACCGCCCGTTGGCGCCACCTGGCCGCGGAAAAAATAAACAACAATTTTTTTAACTATCCTTTATGCCAGTAGTTCCCAAACTTTTTAACTTGGAGTACCCCCCTGAAGGGATTACCATCCTTCTGCGTACCCCCTCTCTTCCACTTCGACTGCAGTCACACCTTTACCATTAAGTGACAATATTTGCCCCCCTAAATTGATTTTCCAGTGCATTTTTTTACCTTTATGAATAACTTTATAAAATAAATAATGTTTTAAATAAAAAAACGTTCAATAAAGAAATATGCAATGATGGTAAAACGAAGTAAAACTTTTAAATATTAAACTAAAACCGCCAGTAGGTGGCAGCAAGTCACTGTTTTTATGAGTGAGTCATCGAGTCATTCATTCAGTAACAAAGCAAGTGGCTGTGAATGAATCATTGAATCATTGACTCTCACGATTCGTTCAAAGCCGCATAATTGTTTTTGAAACACAGACGTGTGTTGTAGTTCTGCTGTGGTTTTCGTTAGAACTATTAGTTCATTGCAAAATAGAGTAAATACTGACAGTACTGTGTTTAAAATGTACGTTTTATTTTTTGACCTGTTGTATAATAATGTCACGTTTGCAGTCGTGTGGATATTTGGGAACAATTGCGTTCTTGCTCGTTATCATCATTAAATACAAGAACTCACACAAGGTATGTTTTTGTATCGGAGGAAGTTTGAGTCTTAAATCGAAATTAATCCATTATCTGTGTCTATATTTGTTCTTCATGCGAGTACCGGTAAGTGCTAAATCCCCACTTATACAAAGGTGCATTATCGAGAACAACAGTAGCCTAATTTAGCGCGATTTAAGGCAGCAGATTCTGCACGCAATCAATCATATGCATGCTGCTTGTGTGGATACAGTCATTTTTGATTGCAAATGATGAGGTAATTTTATTAAATGTACTGGATTTATGACATTTTGGCAGTTAGAAATAGATGCTCGATTTTAATATTATTTTAAGGTAGAATTAAATGAACTTCTCAGCATTTTGTTCACGTACCCCCTTTTGTCACCTCACGTACCCCAGTTTGGGAACCACTGCTTTATGCTATCACCACGAAATTTGAACCAGATGCAGCTCACATGCAGGAGAGCATCAACAAAAAAAGAATTTTTATCCGATCTTATTGCGTTCCTGAGTTATTCCATGTCAAATAAAAAAAGAAAAATTATTAAAAAAAAAAAAAAAAAAAAACATTTTATCAGCTGTTTCTCATCAAGAAAATGTCCAAATGTAATGTAATTTATATTTTCTTAAAATTTAAAAAGTGTTCTATCAAATGATACCTACAGTTTTGGAGTTATGAAGTCTTTGGAGTCTTTACTTTTGTGTGTGTCGCTCAGAAAAAAGAAAAAGAAAAAAAAAACTCTAAAAAAGCCTTCAGGTCTTAAAGGGTTAACCGACGTCCTACAAATAGCCTACATACAGGCGCTACTTTAATGTAAGCACCGATTTACCTCAGATTTAGGCTTTTGTGGCGAGTGGAAAAACATTCGCTACTATGCACGGTATGTAATTAAATTTAAATTATGTAGCCTAAGTTAAATTTTCATGGCCAAGTAACCTTGTTTAGTAGCCTACGTAGCCTACATTATTTCAAAATGAACCCGTTTAAACTTTAATGAATGAAATATTGCATTCTTTTCAGCTAACATTTATTAAAAGTGCATGTACTTACATAAAAACGTTGATGTTTTGGTTCGCTATTGATTACATAAATAATCACTTTCTTGACATTTACGTAATATAACAGACTTTAATTTAAATATTCCTCGCCAGAAATTTTCGTCCACATCACACAATATTTTCCTCAAGCTTACGTGTGAATGTTGAATCCATACCATCAGTATCTCTGGAGGCTTTATATTGCTTGAAGATGGCTCACTTTGTCCCAGAGGTGATTTAGGATGTGGAGAATTCAGAAATGGAAAATCATAAAATGTGGTGCCATGATGCCATGTGTATTTCTCAAATAAAGCATACTGTAGCTTTACGGTTTGAACAAAGTTAAGCTAATTTGCTTGTATCCACATCTGGGACGTCATTACAGTCGTCATAGAGACAACATTCTTCCTCAAGAGCTGATGTGAGCAGTGTGTCAGCACTTGCTCTTTTATAGTGTCTTTGAGGAAGTGTAATCTGATCAGAAGGTGAACACAGGCGTATGCGCAATTGTGATATGATCTTTCCTATCAACGTAGTGTTTGAGAATAATAAACAGGATTAATAGAAAGCTTGATGGGGAAAGAAAAATTTAGTCACACATATTTATCGCTGTTATCATCTCAAACTAAACAAGGATGTGTTATGAAGGAACCATGAAAAGAAAATACACAGTACAGTGACGCACTAAGCCAGAATTTACACTCTAAATGTGTACTTTGTTTTATATGAGTTTTGGGCCGGCAAGATTAGTCATATACCCAAACAATGAAAAGTCATTGTTTCAAAATTGGTATTATTTTATTTGACATTTATTTCATTTTCTTGAAAGAGGTCTTTAAAATGGGATTCTGTTCTTATACATGTGTAGAAGTTTTTTCTACCCAGCATTTGGCTAAGACTATCTTAGAAGAAGAAGACTGATAATAAATAAGTAAATAAAAAGCTTATGTGTGTGTGTGTGTGTGTGTGTGTGTATATATATATATATATATATATATATATATATATATATATATATATATATATATATATATATATATATCAATACCAAAATGTATTCAGTCACCTTGAACATTTCATTCATTAATACAGTTTATTCACTAAAGTTTAAAAAAGTGTTAATAAAATATGACAAGATCTCAGAGTTAAACTATCAGAAAAAAATAATCTCAATTATGTCAGATAACAGTTAAGCAAAACATGTTCAGGTCAAAGTGTCTGAAGAATATTTGTATCCCAATTTTTATCAATTTTACTGGTAGTCCACTAAATGAAGAATTTTTGGGTATAATATGTCACAGTTTACTGTATTTTTCTATCCTCACTTACATAAATGAACTATAGTGTCCTGCACCCACTAGTAAAAATATATCAACACTATTCTCTAGTGTTTGAAGATGAAAATGTAAAATAAATGGTTTAACATATGTTGAAGAAGTCTTTCAAATAATTTAATATTTAGAAGGATAAATATTGATTAATAACTTGATAAATCCATCAAAAGATATATATTGAAGCAGTAGTGGATTCCAGAATCCACCCCATCCACCCCTTTTTATATATATATATATATATATATATATATATATATAAATGACTTATATAGGCTATATGTAAAATATATACAATTGGTAAATGTTTATGGCAAGTTAATCTCAGCTTATGTGACATTGCGAAACTCATTATGATTCAGGATCTTCTGATGCGACAGCAAACACAGATGATCAAACATTCTGAGTTTAGACATTTCTTTATAATTTGTTGAATTACGATATGATCTGGTCTTAAAACCAGATTTGCATTTCCTTATTAAGTTACTGTAGTTCTCCTTCTAGGAAGGCAGAAAAACTTTTTGAGTCACTATTGACACGTTCATAATGTTTATGGGAGTTTTGTGCCTTAGAGCACTATATGGTTTACTTTGTACTTTTTGAATAATAATAAAAAAACAACATTTTCTATTTTCGCTTGAACCTATAGGTAGGCATACGCTGGTCCTTTAAATGTAATTTAAAAAATAAAAAACATAAATTGCTATGCACTCAGGGAGTATCAATATTTAATCACTTTAAACATAGACTAAGCAGTACAATGACAGAGAGTCAACAAGGTAATGGAAAGGAAATGTTTAAACATCCAAATGTCTCTGGACGACAACGACAAACAAACATCGTTATCCTCAATTAGTTGTAACTGGTTTCAGGAGAATTTTCAAACATGTCAAACCAACCGAGACTAAGCTTTATAGTATACACAGCACTGGCATGCTAACTAGTGGATCAATTAATGGTCCTATAAATGTTTGGGTTGGCTTAAAAAAGTGTTTGTAATGATGGCTTGTATTTCAAAACAAACTTGCAGTGTTTTTAATGGCATCCACTGTAAAAAGCTGTATAAAGCTTCTAGATCATTTATAATTTTCCACAGCTCATGTTGTCTGGACTTTTTTGTCTACTGAAATCTCATTGAAAGATGTTTTTGCAGTGTTTTATCAGCAGAACAATCCAAAAACACATAAAGTAACAGTACAACCCACTGAAGAGGTGTAGACCTATTGCTGCCTTTCACATGCTCTCGGAAATTTTCCTAAATACAAGTTTCCTAGGTAAGAATTGCACATGAACGCGCTCCCACTTCGAAACTTGAATGCGATGAGCTCGTAATCACGACTTTAGAAGTGGGAATTATTTATTAATTAATTATTAATTAATTATTATTATTATTTTCGATAGCATGTGAAGGCAGCATTAGTCTATCCATCTCAGCCTCGCTTTTATTGCTGTTGAAAATTAAAGATGTCGCTGCTGTAAACAAGGTATATAGCCTAGTGGTGAATGGAAACTACAACAATAGCGTACACCATAGCGTTTCTATGACTTTTCCAAAAGAGGAAAAAAATGTTTTGCTGTCACTCCTGAAACACAGCATTAACCATTTTTCTGTAATTTAATTCTAAGGTAATAAAACACAAAGAAGGCTATTACAAAGTGTTATAAATGTAGATTTTTTTTTTTAAAATAAAATAACCTTTTCTACAATGTTAATAAACATGTAAATGCATCATCACAGTCCGTGAAGTGTCCATCTCAAGCATCTTAATCGGCATTTGTCATCACATTTTTCGACTTTTGTTGTTTCAGTGAACAACGCAATAAACAAAATCTCAGATCAGTGCCTACTCAAAAAAGCAATTTTTTTCGGTGCTCATGTTAAATACGCAATAAAGAAGAAAAATGCTCACACACACCCCTAACACCTTGTCTACAACCGGATGTGAGCGGCGCGACTAAAAACAATAAAACGTATTATAAACAGTGGTTCTGTCTACTCTGAATGTGGCGCAATGCGGAGCAACAAATCTGATGTCAACAGTAAGCTCCTTGTTTGTAATAAATCCATCAAGACTTTTTTTTTAACTTAACACCAAGAACAATAACTATATTAACGTATGGAAGCTTGTTTCCGCCACGAAATAAAAAAATGAAAAAGATAATTGTGACTTTTTATCTCACAATTCTGCCTTTTTTTTTTTACACAATTGTGAGATGTATACTCACAACTGCAAAAAGTAATGTCAGAATTGCGAGATATAAACTCGCAATTGCAAGAAAAGTCAGAATTGCGAGAAATAAACTCACAATTGCAGGAAAAGAGATCAGAATTGTGAGAAAAAAAGTCAGAAGTGCAAGATATAAACTCGCAATTGCGGAAAATAAATTCAGAGTTGCGAGACTCTTAAAGACTTGTCTTGCAATTGCGAGTTTATTTCTTGCAATTCTGACTTTTTTCTTGCAAGTCTGACTTATTTTCTCGCAATTGCGAGTTTATTTTTTTTTTTGCAATTCTGACTTTTTGCGCAATTCCGACTTCTGTTCTTGCAATTGCGAGTTTATTTCTCGCAATTCTGACTTTCTCACAATTACGAGTTTATATCTTGCAATTCTGACTTTTTTCTCGCAATTCTGATTTGTCTTGCAATTGCAAGTTTATTTCTCGCAATTCTGGCTTTTTCTCGTAATTATGAGTTTATATCTTGCAATTCTGACTTTTATTTCTTGAAATTCTGACTTTTTTCTTGCAATTCTGACCTATTTTCTTATTTTCTATATTGAAGCGAATTCAGTATTCACCCCATCCACCTATTTATATATATATATATATATATATATATATATATATATATACTGTATAAATGACTTATATAGGCTATATGAAAAATATGTACAATAAATTAATCTCAGCTTATGTGACATTGCGAAACTCATTATGATTCAGGATCTTCTGATGCGACAGCAAACACAGATGATCAAACATTTGAGTTTAGACATTTCTTTATAATTTGTTGAATTACGATATGATCTGGTCTTAAAACCAGATTTGCATTTCCTTATTAATTACTGTAGTTGGCCTTCTTGGAAGGCAGAAAAACGTTTTGAGTCACTATTGACACTTTCATAATGTTTGTGGGGTTTTGTGCCTTAGAGCACTATATGGTTTACTTTGTACTTTTTGAATAATAATAAAAAAACAACATTTCTATTTTGCTTGAACCTATAGGTAGGCATACGCTGGCCTTTAAATGTAATTAAAAAATAAAAAATAAAATTCTGATTTGTCTTGCAATTGCAAGTTTATTTCTCGCAATTCTGGCTTTTTCTCGTAATTATGAGTTTATATCTTGCAATTCTGACTTTTATTTCTTGAAATTCTGACTTTTTTCTTGCAATTCTGACCTATTTTCTTGCAATTGCGAGTTTATTTCTTGCAATTCTGACTTTCTCACAATTACGAGTTTATATCTTGCAATTCTGACTTTTTTCTCACAATTCTGATTTGTCGTGCAATTGCAAGTTTATTTCTCACAATTCTGACTTTTTCTCACAATTCTGACTTCTTTTCTTGCAATTGCAAGTTTATTTCTTGCAATTCAGAATTTTTTCTTGCAATTACGAGTTTATTTCTCGCAATTCTGACTTTTGCTCGCAATTCTGACTTCTTTTCTCGCAATTGCGAGTTTATTTTTTTTGCAATTCTGACTTTTTGCGCAATTCCGACTTCTGTTCTTGCAATTGCGAGTTTATTTCTCGCAATTCTGACTTTCTCGCAATTGCGAGTTTATATCTTGCAATTCTGACTTTTTTCTCGCAATTCTGATTTGTCTTGCAATTACAAGTTTATGTCTCGCAATTCTGACTTTTTTCTCACAATTCTGATTTGTCTTGCAATTGCAAGTTTATTTCTCGCAATTCTGACTTTTTCTCACAATTCTGACTTCTTTTCTTGCAATTGCAAGTTTATTTCTTGCAATTCTGAATTTTTTCTTGCAATTGCGAGTTTATTTCTCGCAATTCTGACTTTTGCTCGCAATTCTGACTTCTGTTCTTGCAATTGCGAGTTTATTTCTCCCAATTCTGACTTTTTCTCCCAATTCTGACTTATTTTCTTGCAGTTGCAAGTTTATTTCTTGCAATTCTGACTTTTTCTCACAATTCTGACTTCTTTTCTTGCAATTGCAAGTTTATTTCTTGCAATTCTGACTTCTGTTCTTGCAATTGCGAGTTTATATCTTGCAATTCTGACTTTTTTCTCGCAATTCTGATTTGTCTTGCAATTGCAAGTTTATGTCTCGCAATTCTGACTTTCTCACAATTACGAGTTTATATCTTACAATTCTGACTTTTTTCTCACAATTCTGATTTGTCTTGCAATTGCAAGTTTATTTCTCGCAATTCTGACTTTTTCTCACAATTCTGACTTCTTTTCTTGCAATTGCAAGTTTATTTCTTGCAATTCTGAATTTTTTCTTGCAATTGCGAGTTTATTTCTCGCAATTCTGACTTTTGCTCGCAATTCTGACTTCTTTTCTCGCAATTGCCAGTTTATTTCTCCCAATTCTGACTTTTTCTCACAATTCTGACTTCTTTTCTCGCAATTGCGAGTTTATTTTTTTTTGCAATTCTGACTTCTGTTCTTGCAATTGCAAGTTTATTTCTTGCAATTCTGACTTTTTCCACACAATTCTGACTTTTCTCACAATTACGAGTTTATATCTTGCAATTCTGACTTTTGTTTCTCGCAATTTTGACTTGTCTTGCAATTGCAAGTTTATTTCTTGCAATTCTGACTTTTTCCACACAATTCTGACTTTTCTCACAATTGCGAGTTTATTTCTCGCAATTCTGGCTTTTTCTCGTAATTATGAGTTTATATCTTGCAATTCTGACTTTTATTTCTTGCAATTCTGGCTTTTTCTCGTAATTATGAGTTTATTTCTTGCAATTCTGACTTTTTCTCACAATTCTGACTTCTTTTCTTGCAATTGCAAGTTTATTTCTTGCAATTCTGACTTCTGTTCTTGCAATTGCGAGTTTATATCTTGCAATTCTGACTTTTTTCTCGCAATTCTGATTTGTCTTGCAATTGCAAGTTTATGTCTCGCAATTCTGACTTTCTCACAATTACGAGTTTATATCTTACAATTCTGACTTTTTTCTCACAATTCTGACTTCTTTTCTTGCAATTGCAAGTTTATTTCTTGCAATTCTGAATTTTTTCTTGCAATTGCGAGTTTATTTCTCGCAATTCTGACTTTTGCTCGCAATTCTGACTTCTTTTCTCGCAATTGCCAGTTTATTTCTCCCAATTCTGACTTTTTCTCACAATTCTGACTTCTTTTCTCGCAATTGCGAGTTTATTTTTTTTTGCAATTCTGACTTCTGTTCTTGCAATTGTGAGTTTATTTCTCGCAATTCTGACTTTCTCGCAATTACGAGTTTATATCTTGCAATTCTGACTTTTTTCTCGCAATTCTGATTTGTCTTGCAATTGCAAGTTTATTTCTTGCAATTCTGACTTTTTCCACACAATTCTGACTTTTCTCACAATTACGAGTTTATATCTTGCAATTCTGACTTTTGTTTCTCGCAATTTTGACTTGTCTTGCAATTGCAAGTTTATTTCTTGCAATTCTGACTTTTTCCACACAATTCTGACTTTTCTCACAATTGCGAGTTTATTTCTCGCAATTCTGGCTTTTTCTCGTAATTATGAGTTTATTTCTTGCAATTCTGAATTTTTTCTTGCAATTCTGACCTATTTTCTTGCAATTGCAAGTTTATTTCTTGCAATTGCAAGTTTATTTCTTGCAATTCTGAATTTTTTCTTGCAATTGTGAGTTTATTTCTCGCAATTCTGACTTTTGCTCGCAATTCTGACTTCTTTTCTCGCAATTGCCAGTTTATTTCTCCCAATTCAGACTTTTTCTCCCAATTCTGACTTCTTTTCTCGCAATTGCGAGTTTATTTTTTTTTGCAATTCTGACTTCTGTTCTTGCAATTGCGAGTTTATTTCTCGCAATTCTGACTTTCTCACAATTACGAGTTTATATCTTGCAATTCTGACTTTTTTCTCGCAATTCTGATTTGTCTTGCAATTGCAAGTTTATTTCTCGCAATTCTGGCTTTTTCTCGTAATTATGAGTTTATATCTTGCAATTCTGACTTTTATTTCTTGCAATTCTGACTTTTTTCTTGCAATTGCAAGTTTATTTCTTGCAATTCTGAATTTTTTCTTGCAATTGTGAGTTTATTTCTCGCAATTCTGACTTTTGCTCGCAATTCTGACTTCTTTTCTCGCAATTGCCAGTTTATTTCTCCCAATTCAGACTTTTTCTCCCAATTCTGACTTCTTTTCTCGCAATTGCGAGTTTATTTCTCCCAATTCTGACTTTTTCTCGCAATTCTGGCTTCTTTTCTTGCAATTGCGAGTTTATTTCTCCCAATTCTGACTTTTTCTCCCAATTCTGACTTATTTTCTTGCAGTTGCAAGTTTATTTCTTGCAATTCTGAATTTTTTCTTGCAATTGCGAGTTTATTTCTCGCAATTCTGGCTTTTTCTCGTAATTATGAGTTTATATCTTGCAATTCTGACTTTTATTTCTTGCAATTCTGAATTTTTTCTTGCAATTGCGAGTTTATTTCTCGCAATTCTGACTTTCTCACAATTACGAGTTTATATCTTGCAATTCTGACTTTTTTCTCGCAATTCTGATTTGTCTTGCAATTGCAAGTTTATTTCTCGCAATTCTGGCTTTTTCTCGTAATTATGAGTTTATATCTTGCAATTCTGACTTTTATTTCTTGCAATTCTGACTTTTTTCTTGCAATTCTGACCTATTTTCTTGCAATTGCAAGTTTATTTCTTGCAATTCTGACTTTTGCTCGCAATTCTGACTTCTTTTCTCGCAATTGCCAGTTTATTTCTCCCAATTATGACTTTTTCTCCCAATTCTGACTTCTTTTCTCGCAATTGCGAGTTTATTTCTCCCAATTCTGACTTTTCTCGCAATTCTGGCTTCTTTTCTTGCAATTGCGAGTTTATTTCTCCCAATTCTGACTTTTTCTCACAATTCTGACTTATTTTCTTGCAGTTGCAAGTTTATTTCTTGCAATTCTGAATTTTTTCTTGCAATTGCGAGTTTATTTCTCACAATTCTGACTTTTGCTCGCAATTCTGACTTCTTTTCTCACAATTGCGAGTTTATTTCTCGCAATTCTGACTTTTGCTCACAATTCTGACTTCTTTTCTCGCAATTGCCAGTTTATTTCTCTCAATTATGACTTTTTCTCGCAATTCTGGCTTTTGTGAGATAAAAAGTCACAATTACCTTTTTTTTAAATCAGTGGCAGAAACAAGCTTCCGTATTAGCATCCACACCAACGCAATGACAACAGTCGTTTATTATAAGCGCACCATGCAGTTTTGTCATCTGCAAATGCTATGAGCTCGTTAAAAAAGATGGATTCTGACTGAATGCCATTATTGTTTTTTATCGTTCATTAGCTGGGAAAAAAAAGGAAAGAAAAAGAAATTATTCTGAAAGTGATTCCAACAAAACATTCCCCCCTCTGTGTCATTATCACTATATTTGTGGTGTGGACTTCCCAATTCTCATAGAATTAGAAGGATTATTCAGACTTCATAGTTATAGTCCTAGTTATTGTCATTTGGTGTGAACGGGACTTAATGCTCTTCGCTTAAAGCTGCACCTTTGTTCCTGCGATCATCACAACACCTGCTGTGTTTACAGAGGACTTGATGACTACTGATCCAAAAAGAAGACTATTAATAATAATAATCTAACCTAAGTTTTATAGGTTAAGTAACATAAGTTAAAACAAAAACTTTTTTGTATTATGATAGTTATTTTAGAAGCAATGTAAAAACAAAAATAAAAAAAGAAGAGATTGAACATACAAAAATATTTTATGGCAGTGTAAATGTTTTCCAATAAATTATTTCTTTTTAAAACTTTCAAAAAAAAAAAAAAAAAAAAAAATCCATCAGATAACTTATGCAAAGCACATAGTCTTTCAAATGCCATAAATGTAAACACAAAGGGGAAAAAAGAAGCCTGATCAGCAAGGTAGACATTTAGGGCGTGAATTTCACAGTGCGTCTCTACAAATTCACCGAATCCCCAACTTATAATCCGATCAACCATCACATCCTTGTTTAATTTGAGATAATAACAGAGATAAGCGCTAAGTTGTGAGTGACAGAAAGTGTTTTTTGCTGCCAAGGTTTGCATAAACAATGTTTATTCTCAAACACAGCTACTCTTGTTCAATGGAAAGATAACATGCCATAATAATGCAAGGCCTAGGATCCACCTTCTGAACACAGAATAGATGGTCCTAAAGTAAACTAAGAGATAGTATAAAAGAGCATACACTGACAGACAGCTCACATTAGCTCTTGAAGATGTTTGTCGCCTCCATGGGGACTGTGAGGATGTCCCAGATGTGGATGCTGAGATGGGTCGTCCTGCTGGTGGGGCTGCAGTCCATACAAGCAGGTTAGAAAAATAAAATTGATCTGTTACTGCAAGAAATGCTCACAATATTAGCTACACAATAAATTATATCTGTTTTTCTTTGCTTAAAGACTTTATGGAAGATTATGGAGGTACAGCAGATCCTTACTTTATCTGGCCAACAACTAAGACAGGTGAATATGTCATTATACTGTATGAGATGTACTAATCAATGATTCACAAAGAAACTATAAAATAACAAATTTATTAATATATGCAGAATAAACCTGGTGCTTTATGGACTTATGTCACAAAAATCATGTTCAAGATTTCAATTGATTTATTGAACTATTCACACAATTCAAACAGCCAAATCATTACATTTTTTTTTATTAGATTTACAAAGAGTATTGTAGAATGATTGTAACAGGTTTGTCTTTTTCTGTTTTCAGCATTCTCCACAAGTGTGCCAGTAACTACCGGTATGATGTTACTCTTTCTTTTCTTTTTTTTTTTTAATAAATGCAACATTATTTAAAGAGGTCATGAAATGGATTTTTATTATTATTATTATTATTATTATTATTATTATTATAATATGTTCCTTGAGGTTCACTTATTATGTTAAAGCTGCATTTCGCAACTTTCTGTGGTCTAGCGATAAATAAACAGAACTGCATGCATCTTGTGGAAGAACATTGTAGCCGGAGCGACTTCTTTCCGTTTATGTCTATGACGAGTCACGTAGGTACTGTGCTACTCCGAAGTGGGATAACCCGAACCAGTCTAAAATAGTCTGAATAAACACTTATTATAGGATAAGACAAAAAAAAAAAACAGTTTGGAAAATGGATTCATGATGTACTCACTCATTATATAATTTTTTGTCAATTTCAAAAACTTTTAATGGTACCTCTTATATGTCTTATATGTTGATTTCTCATGACCCCTTTAAAACTTGAGTATTACGTTATACAAAATTTTACACTTTAGGAAACTAAAAGATGAAGAGTGTAATTTTTTGAGAGACAACTATTCAACCTTGTATATTTTTCCTCAAATCACACGTTTATACATTTTCTCTCTTGATTCAGTTGGACCGAATCCTGATCACCAGTCCACAATCTGCAGCACATGGGGAAATTTCCACTTCAAGACATTTGATGGTCATTTCTTTCAAGTGCCAGACACGTGCAACTACGTTATGGCGGTGATGTGTGACACCACGACTTCTGATTTTAACATCCAAATGCAAAGAGAGATTGTAAATAACTCAATCACTTTTAGCATAGTGACAATAATGCTGGAAGGGACAGTCATCAAACTCATTAACGGCGACATCACGATAGGGGAAGAAATGTGAGTTTATTTGAGCACTACAGCAAAAACACATATGGTTTCAAAAAATTATTTTCTTAATATTAGCATTTTCATCTTGTTTTTCAGTGTTTTTATTTATTTAAATAAATTAAATATAATTCCTTGTGTTGTAAAGTTGTGCAGAATATTTTTAAAAATGCCTTATTATACGCATAAACGTAACATTTTGTGAGGTTTATGCTTTAAACAGTCAAATAATCAAAAAGTGGTGTTAGAAAAATAAACCTAATTCAATAATAAAATACTTATAAAAAATATTTCTTACAAAATTTTTCAACAATTCAAGAAAATGTGTTTTTTTTCCCCCAGTAATGTTGACATCTTTTAAAATTTGCTCTGACAGGGTGTCTGTTCCGGCTTATAAGAATGGAATTAAAATCGAGGGAAGTTCAACAAGTGTCAAGATCTCAAGCAAACATGGAGTGACTGTCTTCTGGGAGGAAGACAACTCTCTAACGGTATGATTCAAAATATCTGTGCATACATAATTTTATCTTGAAGCTTGATCTCAGACTGATAGTGTGTTAAAGGATTAGTTCACTTTCAAATGAAAATTACCCCAAGCTTTACTCACCCTCAAGCCATCCTAGGTGTATGTGACTTTCTTCTTTCTGATTAACACAATCGGAGATATTTTCATAAATATCCTGATGCATCCGAGCTTTATAATGGTAGTGAACAGGGGTCATGTATGAAGCTGAAGAAACTGCCTTCATCCACATCCATCCATCATAAACATACTGAAGTGAAGCGATGCATTTGTGTTATGAAGTAAAATATCTAGTTTCCGGCAGACCGCCTTTTATATTCAAGTTATGAAGAAAGCGCAAACTTTTTCCATAAGTTAAAGGTGCCCAAGAATGCTTTTGCACAAGATGTAATATAAGTCTAAGGTGTCTCCTGAATGTGTCTGTGAAGTTTCAGCTCAAAATACCCCATAGATTTTTTTTTATTAATTTTTTTAACTGCCTATTTTGGGGCATCATTAACTATACACTGATTTTGGCAGCGCCGCCCCTTTAAATCGCGTGCTCCCTGCCACACGAGCTCTTGACTATATTACAGTGCGTTTACAAAGTTCACACAGCTAATATAACCCTCAAATGGATCTTTACAAGATGTTCGTCATGCATGCTGTATGCATGCTTCGAATTATGTGAGTAAAGTATTTATTTTGATGTTTACATTTGATTCTGAATGAGTTTGATAGTGCTCTGTGGCTAACGGCTAATGCTACACTGTTGGAGAGATTTATAAAGAATGAAGTTGTGTTTATGAATTATACAGACTGCACATGTTTAAAAATGAAAATAGCGACGGCTCTTGTCTCCGTGAATACAGTAAGAAACAATGGTAACTTTAACCACATTTAACAGTACATTAGCAACATGCTAACGAAACATTTAGAAAGACAATTTACAAATATCACTAAAAATATCATGTTATCATGGATCATGTCAGTTATTAATGCTCCATCTGCCATTTTTCGCTGTTCTTGCTGGCTTACCTTGTCTGTGCACAGATCCTCAATGTATGTCTTTTCCATGTACTGAACTCTTGTTATTTAACTATGCCAATATAAATTCAATATTTAATTCTAGGGCACCTTTAAATAGGGAAGGCGTAGGACGTAGTGTAAGCATTTTGAACTGCGAGAACGTTACACTTTCTTCGTACGTTGAATACGAAAGGCGGTCTGTTGGAAGACAAGCTAGATATTTTACTTTATAACTTGTTAAATATGGATTTTTTTTTTTGGGATGGATGGATGTGGATGGAAGCACTTTTTTCAGCTCATACTCGTGATCCCCGTTCACTGCCATTAAAAGCTCGGGATATTTATTAAAATATCTCAGATTGTGTTCATCAGAAGAAAGTCATATAATTTTCATCTGAAAGTGAACTAATCCTTTAATCTATCCATCCATCCACGCACTGACATTATCTTATAATATGTTGTTCCTCAGATCGAACTTCCTGAGAAGTATCGAGCTCAGACCTGCGGACTCTGTGGAGATTTCAACGGCAATACAATTGATGATATCAGTCTTAATGGTAAACCAGATGTCTTGAATTCATTAATAGATTTTCATATAAAGGTTTAAATACAGCAAGTTTTGTGACCAGTAGACACATGCTGTATCTCTAAAAATATGCGAACATTGAGATAACGTTTTTATTATTATTTTACAAATGGAAAAAAGTAGGTGCTTTACCTGCCTGTGGGCTTACAAGGGTCACTTGGAAGTTTGTTGAGGCTAGTGTGCCTCGGCCCCCAAGTTGAGAACAACTGACTTAAAGATTTATTGTAACCTGTTCATCTGAATCCTTCTCAGACCCAGCCACATGGAAGGTGGCCATATCATCTGAAACCTGTGAGGAAGTTACACTCCAACCCACTGATCATTGCAACCAGGTTTGAGACAAAATCAGTGTTGTTCTGTTGTTACCAAACAACGGGAAACTTCATATTAAATTGTTTAACCTTATTTACTGATTGAAACATTGGTGGCAATGAAACAGTCCTCTTAAATAATCAATTTTTCCCCTAGACAAGCGTTTGCCAGCAGTATCTCAGCAGTCCAGGGTTTAGTGACTGTCACAATGTGATGGACATGGGTTCATTTGAAACAGCTTGTGTAAACGACCTGTGTCAATGTTACGGCAATCACGACTGTCTCTGCAACACGCTCACGGAGATTTCACGACAGTGCACACATGCTGGAGGAAAACCAGGAACATGGAGGACAAAGCAGCTCTGTCGTGAGTATCATTTCTGGAAAATGACATTAGTTATGATGGAGAGAGAAATGTAACTTAAGGGAACGGTTCACCCAAGAGTTAAAAGCTTTTATTTTCTCACAACTAAATAAAGCTTTTGAAGAAGATGAATATGCCTAAAATAATACAAAACAAATAAAAAAAGTAATCTTTTAAAGTAGCCACTTCCACGTAATTATATTTTCTGCATGTTACCTTTTTAACAGAACCACCGTAGGACAAGTAAATGCAGAAGAAATGTTTCTTATAACAAATTTTTATACAATTTTGATGTTTTGATATGTTCTTCTGTGGAGCAGCAAAGTCATGTCCTCTAAACATGCAATACCTGGAGTGTGGTGGTCCGTGCAAGAACACCTGCTCAGATCCAGGCGGAAGTCTAATGTGTAAAGAGCACTGTGTGGACGGCTGTTTCTGCCCTGAAGGTAACAATTTACTATAGGAGACAAGGTTTATAGCTGGCCCTTTTTATCTGTTATAGGGGATCAAGCAAGATGCTCTGAAACCCTATTGTAATTGTAAGGATTTTTATTATTATTCTGCCGTAAAACTGAAACTGTAAGGTCTAGAGACTTGAAACCTGGCCAGATGGTAGGTCTCAATTTGGGGAGACATTGGCATGGTATGGCCCTGATTGGCCAATAGGGGGCGGTACAGTGATCAAAAACACAAAACCGCTCATAACCGTTCCTAGACCGATTGTCGTATATATCTCTGATTTCATTTCCGCCATTACCATTTTTCTGCCATTTTGAATTTTCAGAAAAATCTATTTTTACAAACTCCTTTGTCTGCTTCACTTGAAACTTCACATGCATCATCTAGAGACCCTCATGGCCAAAATTTGTCAAAAGAATTTTGATCGGTGATTCATGCTCACGACAGGACGCCAAAACATTCAAAGTAGGCAGGGCGGGCCACTTTCACTAAAATAGCTATAACTCTTGAATGTAATGACATGTATGGACTCATTCTGTGGTCACACAAAAAAAATCTGTGGCGATTCACCACTTGGTGGTGCTGTAATATGAAAATACATTAAAAACAGCTATAACTACATGCTGTGTCTTTGTCCAATTTGCCACGATGCTTCATGAGGACATTTGTGTATCGCGAAAAATATGGCTGTCATCGGCAAGTCAATTTTGAGCACATATTAGACCAGGTTAACGGAGGCTGATCGGAATGAAACTTGGTGAGCCTGTTCGACTCGTGGTCCTAGAGGCCTGTGTGCAGTTTGAAAGAAAACAGCCAATGGGTGTTGCTATCGCATTTCATTCGTTAATCATTTGTTAAATATTTGAGATTATTTGAAAAGTCTACTTTTCAAACTCCACCTAGGCCATTTGTCCGATTTGCTTGAAACTTGACATGCATCATCTAGGGAATTTCGATCGATTTAACCTTTTAGCAGATACAATTTTATATATATATGTCTGTTATGGCCTATTGTGAGTAACAGGTCTATATATTGTGTGCACAGTAGAAACTTCACCAAACTGTGTACATACGGAGAACAAGTCATTTGGCTCAAAGTAAATTCTAAACTATCAATCATTTTAACTGAAAGATGAAGGCTGTAATACTACTGTTGTCCACTAGAGGGACCTGCAGGATAAGAAATCTTTTTGATCTAATCTTTCTATCAGTTTCCAGCATTGGCTGATAGACATTTTTTTTTTAATTGTGGTGCACTAGTAATATAGTTTTATATAATTAGATTACAAAGAAATTATTATAGACCATTAAAATATATTTTCACAATGACATCCCAATAACATTGAAAACATATTTGACTTTGTGTGCGTGTGAGTGTGTGTAAGCCTGCCTAATAGAGTTTACATGAAAAAATTGCTTTGCTTTAGTGGAGATTACTGGTGGAAACCAACACTTTTAAAATGAAAGTGAGCCAATAAGTGGTCCTCTGCTGCCATCTGCTGGTTATAATTATAATTTTGTCATGCTTACTAATAGTTCTTTTTTTAAAGTTTTGCTTTTGCATTCATATTTAGACATAAAATCACTATTATAACACTTAAAATCACATTTTGCAAAGTTTATCACTTCATTTGTCCTGAGCTTTCAGTTTTGACAATTGTGTCACATAATGATTAATGTGAAACCTCAAAATGCTCTTATACAGAGGAGATTTGGAGTAAGCATTTTGTTACCTATTATTTATTTCAAATATCTATATCTACAACAAAATGTGTGTGCATTTGTGTGTAAGCATGCTTTGTGTGAATTAAGGCTGCATTTATTTGATCAAAAATACAGTTATATTCTGAAATACTATTACGATTACATTTTTTTCAGGATTCTTTGATGAATAGAAAGTTCAAAATAGCATCATTTATTTGAAATATTTTTTTTGTAACATTATAAATGTCTTTACTGACACTTTTTATGATTTTAATACATCCTTGCTGAATAAAAGTATAATTTTTTTTTTCTTAAAAATTGACTGACGCCGGAATTTTGAACAGTAGTGTATAATCAATGAATGACAGCATGTAGAGGCTCTAAATTAACTCAAAAAATACATCCAACGCCCAAGAAAACACATTTACACACTCATCTTTTTATAAAGGCACCGTGGAAGACGACATTGGTCAGAGTGGCTGTGTTCCTGTGAACCAGTGCCCATGTGTTCACGATGGCGCAGTATATCAATCGGGAGAGTCTTACAAACAAGCTTGTAAAAAATGGTAACATTTAAATTTTAATATTTTAGAGTCAGCTTTATACATTTCCCCATGCTAACACTGATGTAATTCTGTGTCAGTATGTGTGCCGCGGGACACTGGACCTGTACACACCTGGAATGTCCCGGAATCTGCTCTGTTGTGGGAGGGTCTCACGTCACCACTTATGATGGAAAGAGCTTCACCTTTAGTGGAAACTGTGATTACACCCTCACTAAGGTCTGAAATGAAATTCTTCACTTGTACTTTTATAGCAATCAGAAAATTATGGGCATTATAATTTATAGATATTCATTATATACAATTTGGAGGTACTTACAGTTCTTTTTTTATCCCAGCACACTAATGACAGTGATTTTGCTGTCGTTGGAAATCTGGCAAAGTGTGATTCGACCCGAAAAGACACATGTCTAAATTCAGTTACCCTTGTCATCTCGGGGACCACTGTAAGTACTGGGTTTAATGTAATAATAATAATGTAATTAATTATACAATCTTATTATTAATAATATATTTTTGTTGATGTTCTACTTATAAAACAGATTAGTTTTTCCTCCACTGGAACCGTGGCAGTGAATGGAATCAGTCCATATGCGCTTCCTGTTACCACAGGTGGGGTTTCAAATATATAGGATTTTTTCTATTTTTTCATCATTAAATATATATATATATTTTATTTTATAAATTTTGTTGTCCCAGGTCTTGTGAGCATCTTCCAGCCCTCTTCCTCCTTCATTATCGCTGATATGAAGAGTCTTCGTCTAGAGATCCAGTTGGAGCCTGTCATGCAGTTGTATATTGTAGCCAGCACTGAAGAGAAAGGGAAAATGAGTGGTGAGTTGGAAAAAAAAAGACTGCAGATTTTAAATATGTGTATTATTTTCTGTTTTTTATTTGTAGGACATCGCCTCAAATCTAATAGTTACGGACTACAATCCACACAATGTGTATCTACCTTTACCTTTGTTCCTCTCAGGTCTGTGTGGAAACTATAACGACGTCCAAACAGATGACTTTAAAACAGATTCAGGCATTGTAGAGGGCACACCAACCACATTTGTCAACTTTTGGAAACACAGTTGTCCAGATCTTGAAATCACATTTGACAAACCCTGCAGCCTGAATATGGACACAGGTGCTTACTGCATTTTTTAAAAAAAAAACACCATTCTCACAATTTCCATGTTACAGTGATAATTAAAAAAAATTCTTGACATAGTAGAAAAAATGACTTTATTTTCAATTCTTCTGTGCTAAACGAAGTAAAAAAAAATTTCTCTCGTAGTTCAACCTGCGAAAGACTGGTGTTCCCGTCTCACAAACCCAAATGAAACCTTTTCTGCATGTCACTCAGAAATAAACCCTGAGATGTACTACGAAGTAAGTCTTTGTTCGTGAAACACTCTTCTTATTTGAAATTTGCTGTGTAATTGTGTTCCTTAATGCATTCGATCTGTTTTGCTCTGCAGCGGTGCGTCTACGACGCATGCAAGTGTGCTGATATTAACAAGTGTATGTGTGCGGCCGTGTCCACCTATGCCCACGCGTGTGCTGCCAAAGGAGTCGTTCTCAAGGGCTGGATGGATTCAGACCCCTGTGGTGAGAACTTTATAAAGTACTCATTCAAAAAAATATTTGTATGTGTACTCTTACAAATTAGCCTATGTTTGTCTCTTGCTACATAGATGTCATTTCGAAGTGTCCAGGCAACATGAAGTACTCCTACAGCGTGACCAGCTGTGACAACACCTGCCGCTCTCTCAGTGAACAAGATAACACCTGTCAAGGGTCCTTCATACCTGTAGACGGCTGTGTGTGTTCTGAGGGAACATATCTTAATGAAGCTGGCACCTGTGTACCTGCTCACCAGTGTCCTTGTTACTATGAGAACCAAGTCATAAAGCCATCAGGAGTGTACTACAAAGATGGTGCTAAATGGTATAAATAGCCGTTTAACATATGTATAATGTGCATAATGATGTTCAAAATGGTTTTAGATGTAGCATGTCCCAAAAGCATACACCCATATAACAATACTGACATACATTATTAACACTTCATGGTGGATTTTAGTAATTCTTTGCACCGTTTTGTCAAATGCAGCACCTGTAACCATGGCAAATTGCACTGCACCAGTCAAGCAGGTGAGCTGCAACTAGTTCTTCCAAAATACTACCTTCTAAATTCATACGTGAGGCATCGCTGGTACCTTTTCTGCACCTCATCCATGTGCCTGTTGTGTTTTTAGAGTGTGTGGCTCCGAAGACATTCTTCAAATGCTCATATCCTGGAGAAAAAGGAATAGAGTGTCAGAGGACATGTGAGAAACAAGACCCAAATAACTGCGTGAGTTGGGATGCATGGATGAATGGAATATGTGAATAAGAGGATGAATGAAATGAAAATTTATAGCAGTTTTATGACTTTCAAAAAATCCAGTTTGCTTACTCAATTTCAATTCAAATGCAGGCGTTCTTGCACCAGTTCTAAATGGCAAAAAACCCTGACATAGATAACATGAAATGGCAAATCTTTTAATACTGCAGAAGTTTGCAGGGAAAAAGTTGGCTTACCAATTTTGTCTTGTCAATAGGTGAGCACTGGGTGTATATCAGGGTGTATGTGTCCATATGACCTTCTGGCTGATGGCAAAGGTGGGTGTGTGGAGAAGGAAAAATGCCCCTGTACCCACAATGGAGTCAACTATTTACCTGGAAAGCAAGTTCAAGAGGACTGTAACACCTGGTGAGCCAATCACAGCTGTTGTAACCCATGTTATCATAGTGCCAACCTCTACAATACCAGTCAAAATTTTGGACACACATCTACAAGATGTCACATAGCCTGATCCAGTGTTTTTACTGTTAACTAAACTATTAAAAATAATGAAGGAAATGAAAGAAAATCTTGCCTTAGAAACTACTGTGTAACTGAAATAAATTTA
Organism: Megalobrama amblycephala; assembly: GCF_018812025.1. Classification (NCBI taxonomy): domain Eukaryota; kingdom Metazoa; phylum Chordata; class Actinopteri; order Cypriniformes; family Xenocyprididae; genus Megalobrama; species Megalobrama amblycephala. The sequence goes on from NC_063058.1 coordinate 23,665,586, forward strand.
AGTTAAAGTACTAACATTCTTACATTAAAGCTAAAGAGAAATATAAAGAAAACAAACTACAAAAGTACGGAAGAGGATTAGGGCCAAGCAATAATAAAAAAATAAAACCATCTCGAGATTAAAGTTGTTACATTTCGAGAAAAACGTCGAGATAAAATGTTGAAAATAAAGTCATTAAATTATGAGAAAAAAGTCGTTAAATTACGAGAATAAATTCATTAAATTACAAATTTGTTCTTATATTTTAATTACTTTTTTTCTCGTAATTTAATGACTTTACTCTCAACATTTTATCTAGACTTTTTTCTCGTAATTTAATGACTTTATTCTCAACATTTTATCTCGACTTTTTTCTCGAAATTTAACGTCATTTTTCTCATAATTTAACGAATTTGTTCTCGTGATTTAATGACTTTATTCTCAACATTTTATCTCGACTTTTTTCTCGAAATTTAACAGGTTTTTTCTCGTAATTTAACAAGTTTATTCTCAACATTTTATCTCAACTTTTTTGTTTTTTCTCGTAATTCAATGACTTTTTTCTCAAAATGTAATGACTTTATTCTCAACATTTTATCTCGACTTTTTTCTCGAAATTTAACGACATTTTTCTCATAATTTAACAAATTTGTTCTCGTGATTTAATGACTTTATTCTCAACATTTTATCTCGACTTTTTTCTCGTAATTTAACAAGTTTATTCTCAACATTTTATCTCAACTTTTTTGTTTTTTCTCATAATTTAATGACTTTTTTCTCAAAATTTAATGACTTTATTCTCAACATTTTATCTCGACTTTTTTCTCGAAATTTAACAGGTTTTTTCTCGTAATTTAACAAGTTTATTCTCAACATTTTATCTCAACTTTTTTGTTTTTTCTCGTAATTTAATGACTTTCTTTCTCAAAATTTAATGACTTTATTCTCAACATTTTATCTCGACTTTTTTCTCGAAATTTAACGAGTTTATTCTCAACATTTTATCTTGACTTTTTTCTTGAAATTTAACAGGTTTTTTCTCGTAATTTAATGAGTTTATTCTCAACATTTTATCTCAACTTTTTTCTGAAAATTTAATTCGTTTTTTCTCGAAATTTAACAACTTTAATCTCGAGATGGTTTTATTTTTTTATTATTGCTTGGCCCTAATCCTCTTCCATACAAAAGCACAAAATTAAAATGAAAAAATAAAAAATAATATGAATAAATATTATACTGTACACATAATACTAAAATAACACTGGCATGACCCAACATGATCAGCATTTATTTGTGAATTTGTCTATATTTCAGCACATGCACAAACGGGATGTGGATTTGTACAGAAAAGGAATGCTATGGCACCTGTACCATCTACGGTGAAGGTCATTTCGAGACTTTTGATGGCAAGAGATATTCCTTCCACGGAGACTGTGAACACACCATAGCCCATGTATGTTTGACTGTGTGGGAAAAAAAGTCATTATACAGATATCTGACACATACCAGTCACTATTATGTCTGCAAAGGCACTAAACCCATCGATGAATAGGCTTAAAATAGAATCATATCAAAAACAGGGCTGGATATTGACAAATTTCATAATTCTCTCTTAAAGGAACCCTGCAGTTGGTACATTACTATAATATAAGTGGTTTGTATACAAACATTTAAAGGGTTAGTTCACCCAAAAATGAAATTTCTGTCATTAATTACTCACCCTCATGTCATTCCAAATCCGTAAGACCTTCGTTCATCTTCAGAACATAAATTAAGATATTTTTTATGAAATCCGAGAGTTTTTTTTTTTTTTTATCTCTCATAGAAAGCAACGAAATTACCACATTCAAGGTCCAGAGAAGTAGTAAAGGCATCATCCACGTGACTACAGTGGTTCAATCTTAATGTTATGAAGCGACGAGAATACTTTTTGTGCACAAAAACAAAACAAAAATAATGACTTTATTCAACAATTTCTTTTCTACCGTCAGTCTCCTACGCAGTGCAGCGATTCCGTGTTTACGTCCAGACGCCATCAGTATTAGCCGACGCTATTCACGTGAGCAGCACGATGCATGAGTGTGATGCTGACACAGGATACGGCCAATACTGAGTTGCGTTCTGACGTAGAACCTGGAAGCGCTGAATTGCGTAGGAGACTGACAGGGTAGAAAAGAAATTGTTGAATAAAGTCGTTATTTTTGTTTTGTTTTTGCACACAAATAGTATTCTCGTTGCTTCATAACATTTAGGTTCAACCACTGTAGTCACGTTGACTTCTCTGGACCTTAAATGTAGTAATTTTGTTGCTTTCATCTCGGATTTCATCAAAAATATCTTAATTTGTATTCTGAAGATGAACTAAGGTCTTGCGGGTGTGGAGCGATATGAGGGTGAGTAATTAATGACAGAAATTTCTTTTTTGGGTGAACCCTTTAAATTGCACACAAGGCAGTTTTTATCATAAGAAAGTATTAATCATTTTTAAAGGTCAGCTATGGTCAGTGAATGGCTTTCCTGAGGTACATACTGTTTTATTGACGTCTTTCTGTGGTTAAAACACCGATTGAGCGATTACATGAAACGTGATACATTTGGATAAATTATACATTATCTTTCAACATACTTTCTGTTTCATAGAACGGAATTTATTGTATAAATTTTGTAATAGAAGTATCATCCTATAAGCATCCTATGAACAATGTTTAGTGAAGTTTTGTTCAACTGCATCAACTGAAAATCGCGTAGCTCTTCATTAGATTTGTGTGATTTAAGAATAGATATTGTTCATCAAAATGAGAATTGATTAAAAGAATGAGAAATGGATTTTTTTCAACCCAGCCCTAATGGAAAAACATCACATTTTATATAAATAAGTCAGATGAACTGCATATGGGGGTTAATTATATGGCGCATTATAAACTGGAACATCTTTTATTATGTGTTTTCTAGGATTATTGCGATACAAACAACAATCCCTCATTCCGGCTGGTCACAGAGAACATCCCCTGCTCCACCTCCAGCACTATCTGCTCCAAGTCCATCAATCTTTTCTTTGGGGTGAGGTTATTTCATAGATCATAGTCAACACAAGTTTATTACTAAAGCATCCTAAAATTAAACATATATTGTGTCACTAACTATTCAAATCCCACAGAGATATGAGTTGATTTTATCCAAGGAGAACGGAATCAAAGTTGTTGAAGGCAATGGCACAGATTACAAATATCAAATCCATTCTGCGGTCCTATATGTTGTCATAGAGGTCAAAGGTCTTTTGAACTTGATCTGGGACCATAAAACGAGTGTGATGATCCAACTCCATCACAAATTAAAGGTATGCATTCTTTAAAGGTACACTCATACACAAGAACTTTGTACCATTTGTTCAACTACTCACCTAAACATCCACATGACCTCTATGACAGGGCAAGGTGTGTGGACTGTGTGGAAACTTTGATGGCAATGCAAACAATGACTTCATGAAGCACAATGGAGAAGTGGTGACGGATCCAGAAGAATTTGGGAATAGCTGGAAGGTGAAGACCGACTGCCCAGATGTGACAAACGTGAAGCATCCTTGTGACGCAAATCCAAAGCGGCGTCCCTGGGCTGAAAAACAATGCGGAATCATTCTGAGCCCTGTCTTTCAAGACTGCCATTCGCCTGTAAGTAACATTTAAAAAGTTGTGGACAAAATCAAGCCTTGTTCAAGTTCTTTAAATTTAGTTTTTTACTCGTGACTTTCTACTCTATGTGATGCTTAGAAATGCTAAATCACTGCAATGAAATTGATGTGTGTTGCTTAGTACTTAATTTAGTAGCTATTATGGTAACCCTTGAGGTTCCTGTCTCTAGGTGGACTCTGGTCCATACTATGATGCCTGTGTAAGGGACACCTGTGCATGTGACAGCGGGGGCGACTGTGATTGCGTCTGTACCGCAGTGGCAGCTTATGCTGCTGAATGCCGTAAAAAAAAAGTTTGTGTGGCATGGAGGACGCCAGACTTTTGCCGTAAGTTAAAACATTTATTTTGCCTATAAACATGCATTGCAATAGGGGTGGAATGCATTTATTGTACTCCACTGAGTTATTTTATGATCACAAACATATAATGTCATCCACTATAAATTTGTGTTTTTTCAACTATTGACACCTTTAGCTTTTCTAGAAAATGACTCATTTAACTATCTTTCCACAATTTGTCTAATATATAAATTTATTGGAAATAAGACACAATAGAAATGTATGTGATATTTACCCTGATTTTTCCTTTTCTTCACGCAACACTTCTAATACAATATTTTATGTTCTTCAATGACGCATTTATTTCCTTGGTAACCAGTAACTAACATTTGAAACTTGAAATTTGTTGGTCATTATGAAAGGCCAATGTAAAATTACCTTTATTTAATAATGAAAAAAGTTTAAAGTTTTAAATTTAAAAAAAATGCTTGGGTCATTAACTGTGCCTGTGGCTGAAATAAATCTCAAATATAGACATTGTCCTGACTCAAATGATTGTTCTTGCAGCTGTATTCTGTGACTACTACAATGCTCCGGACGAATGTAAGTGGCACTATAAAACCTGTGGATCGACCTGCATGAAAACCTGCAAAAATCCATCAGGAACTTGCTCTGATCAGATTCCTAAGCTTGAGGGTAAGAATTCAGCATTTAAGCATATTTTGACAATATGGCGTATTGAGTGTCACAAAAAAAATTTGAAACTATTTTTTTATTTTTTACAATGACGTTACAAATAACTGAACAATTATTAATGTAGAATGCTATAAGTTAAATATTTAGGGTTTAAAACAACAATGCAATGCAACTATGATTTCAAAGAGTAGAGTGAATTCAGATCGATTGGACCCTTTTTTTTTATTTCAATGGCAAAAACTGTTCCAATCGTTTGATTTTGTAAACTATCCGATACACATAGCTCAATGCTTAACTATATCTCAAACTGGCCGTCAAAGTGCAAAATTGCTACAAATGTAACATCAGTGCAAGAAAAAAAATGTATGCAACTTAAATAAAATACTCAGGAGCAGTCAAAAATACAGGGTAAACTCAAAACACATGCAGTGATCGAGCGAGCAGCATTTATATTGACTGCTCTGATACACCAATCATGAGCTGCTCGTGTGAACACATTGCGGAATATCACCACAACCAGCCTTTTCTATGCGAAAAGTGCACTACTACATTACGATTTTTATTTTCTGTTTGATTAGTGATGTTTTAGGTTCAGTACAAAACTGTGGTGAGACATATTAAACCATAGCATGTCATCTTTGTAATTAAATCAGAAATAGACATTTGATTTAAAGTGCAATAAAGCAACTAATCAATTTAAAAAGGCTATTATTCAGCTTCTGCGTGTGCTTTAAGTCTTCGACGCAGACAGCATTTTAATCTTTGGTTTGTATAACTTACAGTCGACCCATGAAATCCCTAGTGAAAAATAAATATACTAAAATCTATTTGAAATACATTTATTTTATGCTAAGTGTACTACAATTGCATTTACATTTGCATGTACCTAATATAAACACCCTGTAATTGTACTTTTAGTATACTAAATTGGTATACTTAAAGGTGCTACAGAGGATCTTTTTCGTCGACTGAGAAACCAAAGACTGTTAGTGAGTTTTTGAAATGAGCGCATGCGTAAGAACAACCCCCCTCCTTCACAGCTCATTTCGAGGACGAGTGCACGAGTATTGGAACACGAGTGTTTACCACCGGCATTCGCTGTGTCGTGTTAGTGGATTCATTATGTCGGACTCACCGCAGGTAACTCATAATCTGCAGTTGTTACTCCTGTCTCCTGACAAAAACATTGCATGTGGCGCCTGTAGTGTGGAAAGTTACTGGAGCGCGCAGCCGTGCACGTCTCTCACAAGGAACGTGATGGCAGTGATTGACAAGCCAGAGGGCAGATGATCACGTAAACGATTGGCTGATGTTTTTAAGGCCCTACCTCGTGCACAGATCAGTGTTAATTTCGTTAACGAAAACTATGACGAAAAATGTTCGTTGACGACCTTTTTTTCCGTGACTAAGACGAGACGATGAGAGACGACACCAATTTCATTTAAAGGTGCCCTAGATTATGTTCTTAAAAGATGTAATATAAGTCTAAGGTGTCCCCTGAATGTGTCTGTGAAGTTTCAGCTCAAAATACCCCATAGATTTTTTTTTATTAATTTTTTTAACTGCCTATTTTCGAGCATCATTATAAACGCACCGATTTTATGCTGCGGCCCCTTTAAATCCCGTGCTCTCCGCCCACAGAGCTCGCGCTTGCCTTAAACAGTGCCTTAACAAAGTTTACACAGCTAATATAACCCTCAAAATGGATCTTTACAAAGTGTTCGTCATGCATGCGTCGGATTATGTGAGTATAGTATACTGTTATATTGTTTACTTCTGATTTTGAATGAGTTTGATAGTGCTCCGTGGCTAACGGCTAATGCTACACTGTTGGAGAGATTTATAAAGAATGAAGTTGTGTTTATGCATTATACAGACTGCAAGTGTTTAAAAATGAAAATAGCGACGGCTCTTGTCTCCGTGAATACAGTAAGAAACAATGGTAACTTTAACCACATTTAACAGTACATTAGCAACATGCTAACGAAACATTTAGAAAGACAATTTACAAATATCACTAAAAATATCATGTTATCATGGATCATGTCAGTTATTATTGCTCCATCTGCCATTTTTCGCTATTGTTCTTGCTTGCTTACCTAGTCTGATGATTTGGTTGTGCACATCCAGACGTTAATACTGGCTGCCCTTGTCTAATGCCTTTTATAATGTTGGAAACGTGGGCTGGCATATGCAAATATTGGGGGCGTACACCCCGACTGTTACGTAACAGTCGGTGTTATGTTGAGATTCGCCTGTTCTTCGGAGGTCTTTTAAACAAATGAGATTTATATATATAAGGAGGAAACAATGGAGTTTGAGACTCACTGTATGTCATTTCCATGTACTGAACTCTTGTTATTTAACTATGCCAAGATAAATTCAATTTTTCATTCGAGGGCACCTTTAACGATAACGTGACTAAAACTACACGTGCAATATCGTTGACGAAAAAAGACGAGACTGAAATGTGGCTAAAAGACTACACTTGACCAAAATCACTCTTTTGAATTCACTTTTTGTTTTTGTCGAATAAAGGAGACAACACATTACAGACTGTTTTTACGAGCGGACACGCTTACGGTTGCCAGATTTCCCGAATTTAAACCCCTATCAGAACTTTTCTGTTAAAAGAACACGTTTTACTTAATCTTTGCTATCTGGCAACCCGCACACGAGCCCTCTCTACACTGAAGCGCGGATGATCTGAAAACACAGACAAGTAAGCTCATAACAAGGAGTTCAGCGATCTTCATTTGAGATTTTCTACTTAAATTAAAGTGTCTATATTGCGCTGCTCGTTTACTGACTAAATCTGGGACCAAAGTGCAGACTGATATCCAGCAGTGTTTCTCAAACTGACGCGAAAAGTGACGTTCATTTTGATCTTCTCCACCTTAAAATAACATGAAAACTGAACATGTATTTCTAGCAGGTAAAATGTCGTATATACACGACATTCAATCAAATTAACTCATCTTTTGCGGTCAAAACTGAGTGCACCCACACAAGCCAGCATCGCGCTACATTAGTGCTGTTCTCGACAATATAACGTTACCTTTGTAAAAGTGGGGATTAAGCATTACTAGCATGAAGAACAAATATAGACACAGACTGCATGTAGATTTTAGATTAAGATTTAAGATTCTTCGATACAAAAACATACCCTTCTGTGAGTCACTGTTTTTAATGTTGATCATATTATACCAGCAAGAATATTGCCCGAGTATAATATCCCGAATATTCATTTTATACAACAGTTCAACAAACAAAAAGGTAATATTAAGTGATTGTCAGTATTGTCAGTATAAATACTGACAGTATTGTCAGTATTTTTGCTCTATTTTGCAACGAAAGCCACAGCAGAACTGCAGCACACAAGCTGTGTTTTTCGTGAACGAATCTGCGGCTTTGAACGAATCGTCAATGATTCAATGATTCATTCATAAATACAGCCGCTTGCTTTGATACTGAAAGAATGAATGACTCGATGATTCACTCATAAAAACAGTGACTTACCGCCACCTACTGGCGGTTTAAATGTAATATTTAAAAGTATCACTTCGTTTTTATCATCATTGTATTTATTTAATTTTTAAAAAAAATTATTTAAGGCATTATTTATTTTACAAAGTTATTTATAAAGGTAAAAATATTGTCCCTTAATGGAAATGTGTAACTGCAGTCTAAGTGGAAAAGAGAGGGTACACAGAAGTATGTTAAATCCCTCAGGGGGTACAACATTCTAAAAAGTTTGAGAACCACTGAAAGAGGATATGTACAATTGCACAAGTGCTACTGCTAAGAGTGCAATGTCAATACAGTCTGTTACCTTGATTCAAATTTTTCATAAGCTTGAATGAATTGGTCTAAAAAATTATGACTATTTTGTCTAAAGACTACATATAAAATAGCTATCAAAATGAATGTTGGTAACTGTAGTTTGACTAAAGTAATGACTAAGACTTGACAAAAATGTGATGACTTTTCGTCGACTAAAACTAGACTAAAATATGAAAGACTAAAATGAGTAAAATGTGACTAAGAGTAAGGAGCATTTTCGTCTGAAGATAAAGACTAATAATAAATAAATTGTCTTTTATTAGTTAGTAAAGACAGTTTCAAGTAATATTGCAAAAATGTATAAAACAAAACATCCTCTTTAGCACCTTTAATATAAACACCCTGTAATTGTACTTTTAGTATACTAAATTGGTATACTTAAAGTCTGCTAAACTGGAACAAGTATTTTTGTGTTGAAGTCCAACTAAAGATATACTTAAGTATATTTGATTATGCTAAAGTGGAACTATTGCAACTCTTGCATTCAAATTATACATTGATCATACTATCCTCATTAATAGTGATATTAAACACATTTTAGGCTTAATATTTAGAAATATGCATTGTGCATTAAAGAAGAACTGCAAGTAAAGTTTGATTCAAATATTTATGTCAGTATGTCTGTAAATAGTCAACATTTGAAGCGGATCAAAACCCTTCATCAAAGTTGTCCTAAAACCTTCTTCTAAGGACAACTTTGATGAACTTTTTTGATCCACTTCAAATGCTGACTACTGTATATTAATGGGTTTTTAGTTAGTGTGAAATGAATGTAAGCCTATTTTAAATACATTTTGGTAGGGTTTTTTTACTAGGGATAACCACTCCTGTACATCCTTTACATAATCATCAGACGATCTCTTGTCAGTGGACGGACTGTAAAGCTGTAAGATGCGTGATATAACAACCCATGGCGGTAATAAAAAAAAATTAGTTTGTGATCTAGTAAGAAAAAGACGCTGTGTTGCTTGTGACTCGTCAGAACGCAAAACGCAATGTAGCTTTTGGTCTCACTGCAGTGCTACTTGAGCAAAAAGTAGAGTCCCACTTTATATTAAGTGGCCTTAACTACTATGTACTTACATTTAAATTAATCATTTGATACAATGTACTTATTGTGTACATACATGTTTTTACATTGTACTTATATTTTAAAAACACCTGCATGTAATTACATCTGTAATTAATTTCTGTAATTACATTTATAATTACACTGTTGACTCATCCCTTACACCTTACCCTTACCCTTAAACCTACCCATACCACCAAAGCTTTCCCTAACCTTACCCATATCCCACCTCAATAGCAGCAAATGTGTTTTGCAATTCAATATGAACCCAACAAGTACATTGTATTTATTTTTTGATGTAAATACATAGTAGTTAACGCCACTTAATATAAAGTGGGACCAAAAGTAGTTAGCTACTAGAAAAGCTACACTGTTTTAAAAGTAACTTAGCTAATTTCAAAAGCAACTGAAAAATGTAGTTTAGTTAGTAGCATCGCTACTTGTAGCTAGCTACTCCCTAGCATTGCAAAAAAATATATATTTAACTTAATAATGTTGAATAAGATGAGGTTGACAGTATTTTAACATTATTACATACATTCAGGACCGGCGCAACCTATAGGCAGAGCAGGCCATTGCCTAGGGCCTCTGGTTTTGAGGAGGGGCCTCCATAACCGCAACATCCCCTGGACGCTAGTCCACCAGTCAAGAGTGGAGCAAAATAATAGCTTCATTGTTCATTGGATATAGTTGAATTGTCACTTAATGTCGAACTAATAAATGTCGCCTTGTCAGAGTGAGTCCGATGTACTCGCCAAAACGAACACATCCTGTGGGTGATGCGAAGCAAAATGCTAAATAAAGCTTGCCATATAAAGCCTGAAAGAGTAATGATTATGAATGTGACAAAAACAGCAAGGAGACATTTTAATTGTTTATTAATAAACTAATGTTTTCTGAATCAGTGTCGGCTACGTAGATGAAGTTGACATTGCTGACTCTCTTTCATCATCTCCGTGGACGCGCCTAGAGAGAGAATGCACATTTCATTCGGATGATCATCAGAGAGCCTATTTCTTTTCATTTTGAATTATTTAGTTTAAAAGTAGACATTTCAAGCTTTCTATAGATATATTTCTCATGTCTGTGAGGCAAGCAGACACTGAGTTTTGGTTCATTTAGCCTATAAGACAGTTCACGTGCAAGTGATCGCGCCCACGCCTCATGATTATATTGTCTGCTAAATTTGCTTCTTATTTATTAAATCCAGGCAATTGGTTGATGAAACATTGATTAAAATTAAGATACAATTTATATAAAACGAAATTCATTTTAAAGAAAGGCTTTCTACAAAACAAAACTTAATAAAAGTGGTCAAAATCATGTCTGACCCACTCCATGTCTCCCGACATATTGCGCATCTTATGATGCATCTTACTCATGCTGTTCACTTTTCATAATCAAATAGATTAAATTTTAAAATAACATTAGGCCTATTTAAACATAAATATTAAACTAAATACGTTTTCCTTAATAGCTACCAACACGTATAGAACAGTACAGAGAAAATTCATGTCCATTTCATTTATTTAACATATTTAATATTGGGGGCATCCAAGTTATTTGATATTTAAAAAAAAAAAAGAAAAGGAAAAAAAAAGGAAAACAATAGTTACTTTCCCTGGTAATTAGTTACTTTTCTAATAATGTAACTCAGTTATTAACTCAGTTACTATTTGTAAGAAGTAACTAGTAACTATAACTAATTACTTTTTTAATAAAGTGCACTGCATTTGACACATGACTCACAGAAAAGAAAAGACAGAAAGATGTGCACCAATATCAAGTTCCCTTTCACTCTTGAACAAACAATAACACACAGAATTATGCCTGTTTTGTCGAGTATCTTCAGAAGAGTAGTCTTAAAAGAGTTAAATAACATCTGAAATGAACTTAAAGAGTTGTGAGAAAATGAGATGAGCATCAAATCCGCATCATGTCCGGCAGCTGCAGCACTTAAAGTGACTGTAGCCTTATAAACCAGTTACTGTTATGTCTGTCATAATGTTCATCAGTGAACAAAGGAAACAGAGACAATTGCTTTAATAAGGCTTATGTGTAATTTGCATAAAGTGTTTGATAAATTTTTTCAATTACTATATATTTCCTACCTAACAGGTATGGATACATTTATTTAGGGCCAGGCCACAGATAAAAATTTTTTTAAGTTGTTTAATACGGAGACGGACATGACGTGCAGGAAAAAAAATAGTAGGCTAAATCGTGCACACGATTTACTAATTCGTTCCCTCGATTTACTAAAACGTGCGCACGATTTACTGTTTCGTTCCCTTGATTTATAAATCATGCGCATGATTTAGTAAATCGAGGGAATGAAATAGTAAATTGTGCGCACATTTTTTTTTCTTGAGTGTCATGTGCAGGGCTCCATAGTTTAAGTTGTTTCTACATTAATTTGGAGAGTAAAGGTAAAATTATTACAACATAAAAATTAAAGAGAGGAGAAGAGTCGGAGGCCTCCAACATAAATTTTGCCTAGGGCCTCCAAACGTCTAGAACCGGCCCTGCATACATTAGGTACCAAAGTGTCTAGAAGCATCTTCTAAGACCCAAGTCTCATTTTTCTGTCTATTCATGCTTTGTTTTTTTATTTATTCTTTTAGGTTGTTTTCTTCAGTGCCCTTCAGAAAGGCCATATTTCAGGGAGGAAACCATGAAGTGTGTTACAGAGGTAGGATGTAAAGACTGTTTCTATGATGGGAAGTTATTTCCACCTGGATCTGTCATTTACACCACCACAGATGGGAATGGTGTATGTTTCACTGCTCTGTGTGATTCAAATGGGGAAATAATAAGAATAGTGAATCCTGACTGCATGTCAACAACAACACCTTTCACTTTCACAACTACAACTGAAACAACAACACCAACATCAACAGAAACAACATCAACCACTATTACGACAACACCCACATCAACAGAAACAACACCTACAACTTTTACAGTAACAACACCTACATCAACAGAAACAACACCTACAACTGTTACAGTAACAACACCTACATCAACAGAAACAACACCTACAACTGTTACAGTAACAACACCTACATCAACAGAAACAACACCTACAACTGTTACAGTAACAACACCTACATCAACAGAAACAACACCTACAACTGTTACAGTAACAACACCTACATCAACAGAAACAACACCTACAACCATTACAACAACACCCACATCAACAGAAACAACACCTACAACTGTTACAGTAACAACACCTACATCAACAGAAACAACACCTACAACCATTACAACAACACCCACATCAACAGAAACAACACCTACAACCATTACAACAACACCCACATCAACAGAAACAACACCTACAACCATTACAACACCCACATGTCATTATAATTGCATATGGTCGGATTGGATTGATAGCAACACACCCAGTACAGAACCCCAAGGATTCGAAACCGAATCAATCAATGCGTTGTGGGACTCAAAAAGGATTACCTGTCAAAGTCCTAAAGAGATTGAATGTAGGGCAGTAAACTATCCACAAAAGTCCCTGAATGTTTTGGGTCAACTACTGTATTGCAATACATCATTTGGACTGTCATGTTCAAATGAAGACAATGCAGATAGCATGCCACCGCTTTGTTATAATTATGAAATCCGTGTAAAATGTTGTGAAGGCAACATCGACTGTGAAACAACTACTACCATTACAACATCCACATCAACAGAAACAACACCTACAACTATTACGACAACACCCACATCAACAGAAACAACACCTACAACTGTTACAGTAACAACACCTACATCAACAGAAACAACACCTACAACTGTTACAGTAACAACACCTACATCAACAGAAACAACACCTACAACTGTTACAGTAACAACACCTACATCAACAGAAACAACACCTACAACCATTACAACAACACCCACATCAACAGAAACAACACCTACAACCATTACAACACCCACATGTCATTATAATTGCATATGGTCGGATTGGATTGATAGCAACACACCCAGTACAGAACCCCAAGGATTCGAAACCGAATCAATCAATGCGTTGTGGGATTCAAAAAGGATTACCTGTCAAAGTCCTAAAGAGATTGAATGTAGGGCAGTAAACTATCCACAAAAGTCCCTGAATGTTTTGGGTCAACTACTGTATTGCAATACATCATTTGGACTGTCATGTTCAAATGAAGACAATGCAGATAGCATGCCACCGCTTTGTTATAATTATGAAATCCGTGTAAAATGTTGTGAAGGCAACATCGACTGTGAAACAACTACTACCATTACAACATCCACATCAACAGAAACAACACCTACAACTATTACGACAACACCCACATCAACAGAAACAACACCTACAACTGTAACAACAACACCTACATCAACAGAAACAACACCTACAACTGTTACAGTAACAACACCTACATCAACAGAAACAACACCTACAACTATTACGACAACACCCACATCAATAGAAACAACACCTACAACTGTAACAACAACACCTACATCAACAGAAACAACACCAACAACTGTTACAGTAACAACACCTACATCAACAGAAACAACACCTACAACTGTTACAGTAACAACACCTACATCAACAGAAACAACACCTACAACTATTACGACAACACCCACATCAACAGAAACAACACCTACAACTGTAACAACAACACCTACATCAACAGAAACAACACCAACAACTGTTACAGTAACAACACCTACATCAACAGAAACAACACCTACAACTATTACGACAACACCCACATCAACAGAAACAACACCTACAACTGTAACAACAACACCTACATCAACAGAAACAACACCTACAACTGTTACAGTAACAACACCTACATCAACAGAAACAACACCTACAACCATTACAACAACACCCACATCAACAGAAACAACACCTACAACCATTACAACACCCACATGTCATTATAATTGCATATGGTCGGATTGGATTGATAGCAACACACCCAGTACAGAACCCCAAGGATTCGAAACCGAATCAATCAATGCGTTGTGGGACTCAAAAAGGATTACCTGTCAAAGTCCTAAAGAGATTGAATGTAGGGCAGTAAACTATCCACAAAAGTCCCTGAATGTTTTGGGTCAACTACTGTATTGCAATACATCATTTGGACTGTCATGTTCAAATGAAGACAATGCAGATAGCATGCCACCGCTTTGTTATAATTATGAAATCCGTGTAAAATGTTGTGAAGGCAACATCGACTGTGAAACAACTACTACCATTACAACATCCACATCAACAGAAACAACACCTACAACTATTACGACAACACCCACATCAACAGAAACAACACCTACAACTGTAACAACAACACCTACATCAACAGAAACAACACCTACAACTGTTACAGTAACAACACCTACATCAACAGAAACAACACCTACAACTATTACGACAACACCCACATCAACAGAAACAACACCTACAACTGTAACAACAACACCTACATCAACAGAAACAACACCAACAACTGTTACAGTAACAACACCTACATCAACAGAAACAACACCTACAACTATTACGACAACACCCACATCAACAGAAACAACACCTACAACTGTAACAACAACACCTACATCAACAGAAACAACACCAACAACTGTTACAGTAACACCTACATCAACAGAAACAACACCTACAACTGTTACAGTAACAACACCTACATCAACAGAAACAACACCTACAACTATTACGACAACACCCACGTCAACAGAAACAACACCTACAACTGTAACAACACCTACATCAACAGAAACAACACCAACAACTGTTACAGTAACACCTACATCAACAGAAACAACACCTACAACTGTTACAGTAACAACACCTACATCAACAGAAACAACACCTACAACTATTACGACAACACCCACATCAACAGAAACAACACCTACAACTGTTACAGTAACAACATCAACAGAAACAACACCTACAACTATTACGACAACACCCACATCAACAGAAACAACACCTACAACTGTAACAACAACACCTACATCAACAGAAACAACACCTACAACTGTTACAGTAACAACACCCACATCAACAGAAACAACACCTACAACCATTACAACACCCACATGTCATTATAATTGCATATGGTCAGATTGGATTGATAGCAACACACCCAGTACAGAACCCCAAGGATTCGAAACCGAATCAATCAATGCGTTGTGGGACTCAAAAAGGATTACCTGTCAAAGTCCTAAAGAGATTGAATGTAGGGCAGTAAACTATCCACAAAAGTCCCTGAATGTTTTGGGTCAACTACTGTATTGCAATACATCATTTGGACTGTCATGTTCAAATGAAGACAATGCAGATAGCATGCCACCGCTTTGTTATAATTATGAAATCCGTGTAAAATGTTGTGAAGGCAACATCGACTGTGAAACAACTACTACCATTACAACATCCACATCAACAGAAACAACACCTACAACTATTACGACAACACCCACATCAACAGAAACAACACCTACAACTGTTACAGTAACAACACCTACATCAACAGAAACAACACCTACAACTGTTACAGTAACAACACCTACATCAACAGAAACAACACCTACAACTATTACGACAACACCCACATCAACAGAAACAACACCTACAACTGTAACAACAACACCTACATCAACAGAAACAACACCAACAACTGTTACAGTAACAACACCTACATCAACAGAAACAACACCTACAACTGTTACAGTAACAACACCTACATCAACAGAAACAACACCTACAACTATTACGACAACACCCACATCAACAGAAACAACACTTACAACTGTAACAACACCTACATCAACAGAAACAACACCTACAACTGTTACAGTAACAACACCTACATCAACAAAACAACACCTACAACTATTACGACAACACCCACATCAACAGAAACAACACCTACAACTGTAACAACAACACCTACATCAACAGAAACAACACCTACAACTATTACGACAACACCCACATCAACAGAAACAACACCTACAACTGTAACAACAACACCTACATCAACAGAAACAACACCTACAACTGTTACAGTAACAACACCTACATCAACAGAAACAACACCTACAACCATTACAACAACACCCACATCAACAGAAACAACACCTACAACCATTACAACACCCACATGTCATTATAATTGCATATGGTCGGATTGGATTGATAGCAACACACCCAGTACAGAACCCCAAGGATTCGAAACCGAATCAATCAATGCGTTGTGGGATTCAAAACGGATTACCTGTCAAAGTCCTAAAGAGATTGAATGTAGGGCAGTAAACTATCCACAAAAGTCCCTGAATGTTTTGGGTCAATTACTGTATTGCAATACATCATTTGGACTGTCATGTTCAAATGAAGACAATGCAGATAGCATGCCACCGCTTTGTTATAATTATGAAATCCGTGTAAAATGTTGTGAAGGCAACATCGACTGTGAAACAACTACTACCATTACAACATCCACATCAACAGAAACAACACCTACAACTATTACGACAACACCCACATCAACAGAAACAACACCTACAACTGTAACAACAACACCTACATCAACAGAAACAACACCTACAACTGTTACAGTAACAACACCTACATCAACAGAAACAACACCTACAACTATTACGACAACACCCACATCAACAGAAACAACACCTACAACTGTAACAACACCCACATCAACAGAAACAACACCTACAACTGTAACAACAACACCTACATCAACAGAAACAACACCTACAACTATTACGACAACACCCACATCAACAGAAACAACACCTACAACTGTTACAGTAACAACACCTACATCAACAGAAACATCACCTACAACTGTTACAGTAACAACACCTACATCAACAGAAACATCACCTACAACTGTTACAGTAACAACACCTACATCAACAGAAACATCACCTACAACTGTTACAGTAACAACCCCCACATCAACAGAAACAACACCTACAACTGTTACAGTAACAACACCTACAACCACAGAAACAACACCTACAACCATTACAATAACACCTACATCAACAGAAACAACACCTACAACTGTAACAACACCTACATCAACAGAAACAACACCTACAACTATTACGACAACACCCACATCAACAGAAACAACACCTACAACTGTAACAACAACACCTACATCAACAGAAACAACACCTACAACTGTTACAGTAACAACACCTACATCAACAGAAACAACACCTACAACTATTACGACAACACCCACATCAACAGAAACAACACCTACAACTGTAACAACACCTACATCAACAGAAACAACACCTACAACTATTACGACAACACCCACATCAACAGAAACAACACCTACAACTGTAACAACAACACCTACATCAACAGAAACAACACCTACAACTATTACGACAACACCCACATCAACAGAAACAACACCTACAACTGTTACAGTAACAACACCTACATCAACAGAAACATCACCTACAACTGTTACAGTAACAACACCTACATCAACAGAAACATCACCTACAACTGTTACAGTAACAACACCTACATCAACAGAAACATCATCTACAACTGTTACAGTAACAACCCCCACATCAACAGAAACAACACCTACAACTGTTACAGTAACAACACCTACAACCACAGAAACAACACCTACAACCATTACAATAACACCTACATCAACAGAAACAACACCTACAACTGTAACAACACCTACATCAACAGAAACAACACCTACAACTGTAACAACAACACCTACATCAACAGAAACAACACCTACAACTATTACGACAACACCCACATCAACAGAAACAACACCTACAACTGTTACAGTAACAACACCTACATCAACAGAAACATCACCTACAACTGTTACAGTAACAACACCTACATCAACAGAAACATCACCTACAACTGTTACAGTAACAACACCTACATCAACAGAAACATCACCTACAACTGTTACAGTAACAACACCTACAACCACAGAAACAACACCTACAACCATTACAATAACACCTACATCAACAGAAACATCATCTACAACTGTTACAGTAACAACCCCCACATCAACAGAAACAACACCTACAACTGTTACAGTAACAACACCTACAACCACAGAAACAACACCTACAACCATTACAATAACACCTACATCAACAGAAACAACACCTACAACTGTAACAACACCTACATCAACAGAAACAACACCTACAACTATTACGACAACACCCACATCAACAGAAACAACACCTACAACTGTAACAACAACACCTACATCAACAGAAACAACACCTACAACTATTACGACAACACCCACATCAACAGAAACAACACCTACAACTGTTACAGTAACAACACCTACATCAACAGAAACATCACCTACAACTGTTACAGTAACAACACCTACATCAACAGAAACATCACCTACAACTGTTACAGTAACAACACCTACATCAACAGAAACATCACCTACAACTGTTACAGTAACAACACCTACAACCACAGAAACAACACCTACAACCATTACAATAACACCTACATCAACTGAAACAACACCTAGAACTGTTACGACAACACCTACTTCAACTGAAACACCTACAACTGCTACGACAACACCTACATCAACTAAAACAACACCTACAACCGTTACAACACCCACTTCAAGAACACCACCTACAAGTCCTTTCTCTGTTCTTACAGAGTCAACAACAAAGCACTCAAGCCCGCAAGTTTTACACTGTTGCACATATTTAAATAAAGATTTCTCAGCAGGTAAGTGCTTCTTTAAAATTAATCATTCAATTTTTTCAGTTTTCTGAATTTACAGTTTGTTTAATCCTTGTTCATGTGTACATTTCATTGACCCTACATTACATTCAGGTTCCACTTATGTTAAATATCTCTTATTGTTTACTTCCCTTGCACGTCCTTTTATTATAATTATAGGGTCAACAATCTATAATATAACGGATAATGCCGGTTGGTGCTACTTTGCCTACTGTAACTCCACTTGTGGTATTGTGGTAACGTCTCAGAAATGTGTAACCCCTCCACCTCCAAAAGACTGTACAAATATCAGCAGAAAGGTAATTTAATAAGAGTACAGTAGAATTACACTTTCGCAGTAATGCATGTACAATTTCTACTAAATGAACAATAACACAGTAGCCTGCAATGGATATTTGATATGATAATATCTGTTGTAATACAACGTAAAATTGTTAGACTGTTAGATGACTGGAGTATTAATTGGTAAGAAAAAGAAAGAATACCTGAAATTAATTCTATAATTTTTTTTATTTATTTATTTTTTATTAATCTCTGTTCATCAATCTGATTGTGTCATTCAGCATATGGAGTCCTGGATTGAAGACTGCAAAAAAAAAACATGCAAAAATAACAGTGTCACATCAATACCTCTAACATGTGACAAATCTGATAAAAACATACCTACATGTACAAATGGAATTAAAGCTAAGAAGGTGTCTTATAACAACGGGTGCTGCTCCAAGTATGAGTGTGAATGTAAGTTTAAGTCTTGCTCATGGACATTTCATTAATATGAAATATTTATTTTAAGTAATTTTCATTATTCTAAAAAATAAACAATTGTCCTAGCCATTGCCTTATGTTTACATTTGGTGTAACTTGGTTTGACAGGTAAATGCAGTGGCTGGGGTGACCCACATTACAAAACTTTTGATGGAACATACTTTGCTTTCCAAGGAAACTGCACATATGTTTTGTTCCAAGAAATCATCCCAAGATACAATATCAGTGTCCATGTTAAAAACTATTATTGTGATATTAAAAATAATCTTGCCTGCCCAGAGTATGTGATTGTGTACTACAAATCCTATAAAATCAAGCTGACAAGCAACACTAAAGATGTCCAGGTAAGTCTTGGGATGACAGCAAAACATTCACAGGCTTCTGAAAAACAAGCAAAAATTCAAATTAATTGAACACAAAAGTACTCAATTTCACATCAAATCATGACACATTGCGAAATAACACTGTACTCTAGAGAACAATTTTCGTCATAACTCAGAAAGACCTTGTTTCACACAGGTCTATGTTAATGATGAAGAGAAACAACTAACTTACATTAATGACCAATTCTTCATCACCACCTCCGGCATGGCAGTAGTTGTGAACATCACTGAAATCAATGTTGATATTTCGGTCAGTCATCAAGGCTTTGAGATCAATCTCCCATTCTCCAATTTCCATGGCAATACAAGGGGACAGTGCGGTGAGTACAGATCAGAGATCTCTTGTCGCAACAAATAAAGCCTTAAATTTGTTTTCTGTCTGTGAGATGTGTACAAAGTAGAATATGTGTCAGTTTCATTTCATGTTTACCAGTGCGAGAAATAAATTCGATTTTCAATAACTGTAACTGAACTTTAATTAATTAACTTTAAATACATTTATTTTGAATTGTTCCATTACTTCATCTCTATATATCCCAATTTATATCCAGTATAATTAAAATTAAAATTTTCAGGGGTTTGTGACAACAACCGTACAAATGACTGCACACGTCCTGATGGACAAATCGATCAATCGTGTGAAAACATGGCACAGCTTTGGAATGTCACACAATGCAATACTCCTACACCTCCAAATGCAACTACACCTTCGACACCCTGCATCCCGAAGATTTGTGAGCTCATCAAGGGCGAGTAAGGAAAAGCCAAAAATTTTAATCACTTGGTAACACCAATTAGTACAAAGTGTTTTCCCTTTTAAATGTATACACCACCCAAAAAATTAAAACTGTTATTTACTCACTCTTAAGTTGTTCCAAACATGTTTAATTTTCTTTATTCTGTGGGAAAATTAGAAAAAACAAAAGTCATACAAGTTTGGAACAACATCACGGTGAGTAAAAGATGGCATTTTGGGGTGAACTGTCCCTTTAAGAATTTTGTATTTGTTTCTTCACAGTATCTTTGAGAAATGCCATGGGGTCATTCCTTATGAAAGTTATTATGAGGCATGCAAATATGATGTGTGCCACATGAGAATGAACTCTATTGGTTGTACCAGTTTGGAAGCGTATGCTCAGCTATGTGGCAAGGAGGGTGTCTGTGTGGAATGGAGAACAGCAGCTGAACTCAATAAAACATGTGGTAAGTAGAATGAACCTAACCATTTAGACTGTACTTTAAAGCTGGTTATCTTGCGTACACATTTTAATATATAATGTACTTGAGAGGACCTGAAATATGATTGTCATGGTTTCTATAACAGATTACAAGTGCCCCAGTCACAAAGTCTACAAGGCATGTGGGCCTAAAGTAGAAAAAACCTGCAGTACAAGGTAATCTCACTCTACAATACTCCAAATCCACAAAACAACAGTCCTTAATAAGAGCTGGAATTATAATACTTCATGTCTGATGTGCTTCTATTAATTAACTCACGACTAGGTACAATGATTTATTTGTGGAGAAAGACTGTCAAAACAGCGACTGTCATCAAACATTCATGGAAGGATGTTTCTGTCCTGATAACACATATCAAGTTAGTTCAATGACAGACAACTGTACGGCTTACTGCGGTAAGACATGTTGCTTCATTTACTTTCTCTGTTTGCTAAATTAATGCACCTTCATGTCCTGTTTTCATTGATTTGGTTTTTATTTCCTCCATGTAGACTGCATCGGTCCTGATGGATTACCTAGACTGGTATGTATAGACAAAACAAGATATTTTGAAAAATATTTCAAGACAATGTTGTCCAAAGCATTTGCAATTCATAATCACCATGATTCCTAACCATTTTTTTTCCCTTGCTTTTTCTTCTTTAGCCTGGGGATACATGGATCTTGGGCTGTTCTGAATACACATGCTCCAATGAGACCTTTGGTATTAAAACTATGCCTGTCGGGTGTCCGCTCGAAAAGCCCTGTGGACCAGAACAAAAAAGAATCATTGAAAACTGCTGCCCAATCTGCGGTGAGCCAAGATTAAACATGTTTCAATGGTGCATCATTACAATCTAGATAATGAATTTGCAACACTTACTAAAAAATAATTCTGCTAATAGAACATTGTCTGCATTGTTTTATCACACAATTTACAATTAGTGAACTAACCGTACATAAATGCATTCAAAAATCAATTAAAAGGATTCCCAATTTCTCAACCCATTTAGTGTGTGATCTCGAGGTGTGTCTTCAGAAGAAATGTAATGTAGGATTTGAGTTAGCAGCAAATAAATCTGAAGACAGTTGCTGTTCACCCTGTGGTAAGTCTCAGATACATTTCTGTGGTCTTAAATCTTAAACATAATTACTCAGATTTTGCTGTCATACAAAAATGACAGTTGTTTTTGTGAGTAACTTTTGAGTCCATGTTTTAAATTTCCACAATAATACAATCTAAAGAAAAACTTGGGATATGAGATAAACTGCCAGTTCTGCATGTTAAAAGGACATGGTAATAAGGGCAATATCAGCTCAAAGTAGTAGTGTAATGTAATTATGTTATTATGTAATTATGTTCACTGTGATAATGCTAAATAATATTATTGTGAGATTAATATTTTATCTAACCATATGATGAAGACATGAAAATGCACTGCACAACTGAAATGACCCTACTAGATTAGCCTTAAATATTATTGAACTGACTTATAAAAATTGATTTTTCTGATTTTCAGTGCCCAAAGATGTCTGTGTGTACAATAACACTGAGTACCAGGTGAGCCGCTGGGTTCATTTGTTCACATTAATAAAGTAAATTTTGGTAAATCCTGGTATTTAAAATGGAGCAAAAGGAAATACTGTAAAAAGGAAATAGTGATACTTTTTCACACTTTTTTGACTTTGTAATCTCTCTGTTCTTCCTTCTAGCCTGGAGCTAAAATCACCCCTGAGCTTTGTATCGAATGTGACTGTCAAATGGATAAAGACCCAAACACTACACTGCACAGTGTCAGTTGTGTTCATAAAATATGTCCAACTTGCCCTAAGGTAATAATGACAGTTTTTGTGTGTGAACCATCATTTTATCTAGTCATTGTTTGGAAACTTGTAAATTATAAGAATATAATAAACTATTAATGTGTTTTTGTACTCCAAGGGCTATAAGAATGTGAAACAAGCAGGAGAGTGCTGTGGAACATGCGAGCAAGATGCCTGTTTTTATACTGCGCCAGACAACAACACACATATTCTCAAGGTACAAAGTCAAACTTTCCTTTACAATTTCAGTTCACCAGACAAATGATCTGCTCTATTCTTTGATCCTCATGTAGCCAATCTTTTTTTTTCGTAGGATGGAGAGAGCAACAGCTACAAATGTGAAAGTGTGACCTGTTATCAAGTCAATGGCACGTTTATGATAGAGAAGACCATGAAAAGCTGCCCTGACATCGATCCAGAAGACTGTGTGACCGTGGGTTCAATATCTGTTGCTACCTTCTTATACTAAGGGCCAGATTTACTAAATGGGGCAAATTAGCATGAGAGCGCAATTCCACAAATGCGCAGATGGGAGTGACAAGTTTTGCACGTGATCTACTGCTGACGCGCAAATTAAAGAACACAGACGCAGTCAAATCAATTACATAATGACCAACGCAATCTACCAAGAGCAGTGAAAATTAGTGTTAGGTCGCAAATAAGCAGGGCTAATTCTCATCAGGTGAGGGTTGACACAGGCGCAACTTGTTACATGAAATCACAAACACGTATGCACACATATATAGGCCATCATGGCTTGGCAAATGATATGTTCGGATAACTGGCATTCCAAAGAAATTAATACAAGTGGAAAATATTTCTGTTCTCTGTGGTATCTCCTCCTTTTGGGCGTTAAATAATGGCACAAGTACCAGTAAATTGACTAGCGCAAACATTAGTAAATCACGTTGCGCGATTCATTTCAATACTTTCCTCCCATAAATTTTGCGTCTGAAAGGGAAACTCCTACAGAGAAGCATATGCAATAAGGTTAGCCGCAAAACAACTCAGTCCATGCCTTTTCAGCACTAATTTTACACTGCGTGTCTTTAGTAAATACAGACAGTCGTTTTTTAACGCTAAAAGAGGGTTTGCGCTGGCGCAAGCTGTTAGTAGATATGGCCCTTAAAGGCTTAGTTCACCCAAAAACTAAAAAAAGTGTCATCAATTATTCACCCTTATGTTGTTCCAAACCTGTAAGACTTAAGTTCAGCTTTGAAACTTCAAACGACGATATTTTAAATGAAATCAGAGATTTCTGTCTAAGAACTAAGAACGTCACACTGATGTTTAAACAATTCTCTATTTGTCTGAACAGGGAACACTGAAACTCGATGCAGATGGATGTTGCAATAC
Organism: Megalobrama amblycephala; assembly: GCF_018812025.1. Classification (NCBI taxonomy): domain Eukaryota; kingdom Metazoa; phylum Chordata; class Actinopteri; order Cypriniformes; family Xenocyprididae; genus Megalobrama; species Megalobrama amblycephala. The sequence goes on from NC_063058.1 coordinate 23,690,536, forward strand.
ATGTAAGAAATTGTTTCCTTGTTCAAAATATCCTGATGGTCCTTATCTATGAATCACAAGCAGAACTAGAGTTCATTGTAAATGGTCACATTCAGTATAATGCAGCATTTTACACAAGATAGATTCATGAATGATTCACACAGACATTTGTTCTGCTTTTCATGTAAAACGTCCAGTAATTTTAACTGTGAAAAATATGCAATATTCAAATTATCTCCTATTAACTCTTAATATCTCAGGTATACTCAAGAACTGTGTTCTTGTGAAGAAGAACACCACAGATGTTACTGTAGATGGATGCAAGCCCGTCCAACCCATAGAAGTGACGTCCTGCAGTGGCAACTGTGACACCGAATCAATGTGAGAGCACATGCACGCCTAGTTGATCACGCTGACATACGATTTCCTGTGAAATATAGTTCACACTTATATACTCATATTAAATGAATGTTAATTTCAAGTGTGAACTTTAGGCAAAACATTTTGCTGCTTGTTTGTCTCCAAACATGAGATATGATTTGATTATCATAGACTTGCAAATAGATCAGCTTTTTTAATAAAAATCTGACTGAGGTTTTTCTTGTAAATCTGCATAGGTATTCAATGGAAAAGAGCATCATGAAGCACAGCTGTTCTTGCTGTCGTGAAATGAAAACCCACACTAATAAGGTGGCGCTGAAGTGTCCAGATGGCAGTGAGATCTTTCGTGACTACACCTACATAGACAGCTGCAAATGCACTCCAATTATGTGTGAAAACCAGAATAGCAATGGATAAAAAAAATCCTGTTCAGTTTCTGCTTTACTGCTACAATTGTGATTCCTGAAAATTGCAAAAAAATAATTTGGTGAAAGATTGCACTATTGAGCTTTTTTTTTTCTTTAACTATTATCTCTCAGGGCATTTTCTGGGCATTTTGAACATTTTGTTTTTTCTTTAGCAATATTTTTGTTTCTTATGCAAAATGTAATTCTTTACTGTTCCTTCTTATGAAATGAATGATGACTATAATAAAGCAAAATAAATAGCAACAAAAAAAGTATACTGGATTTTTTTTTTTTTCCCCAAAAAAAAAGGAATTAGGAAAATGAAAACTGGCATTACTTCATGTTAAAGAAATGTTAAAAATTTTTTATAATGTTCTCAGAGGTCCACTTATAATGTTACAAGATTTTTATATCAGAAAACATCATTTAGAAGTAATAGGCTAATTTTGACCCTCTCTTTGAAACACTATGACGTCAAAAATCTGCAAAGTGGATTGTTTTATCCGCTTGGATTCAATAGAAGCTGTGTTTGGACTAACAAGGAGGTTTTGAGTTATAACATTTACAGGATATTTTTTACAGTACAATGACCTCTTATATGTCAAAAGATCAAGGAAAATTAGATTTCTCAATTCATGCCCCTTTAACATTAGTTAGCATCAGCAAACATGAAACATTCATTTCTTTCACAGCTTATTAATGTTCATTCATTCTTTGTTAATATTAATTTCGGTAACACTTTAGGGTCCAATTCTCACTATTAACTACAAGCTTATTAGCATGCATATTACTAGGATATAGAGAGTATGCATTGACTTTCCTGCCAGAACACGCTCCCTCAGCTGGACTGAGTGGCAAAAGAACCTGCTGCATGACTGGATTTAATAGGGGAAACTACGAATTTGGCTAGAACGGTTTGGCTAGAAAATTTTCCTTATAACGTGTCAAAGAAACCTAATCCATGGATATTGACATACAGCCGTGTTTCCTGTCAGTGTTTCCTGACATTTATATGTGCCTGAATACATAAAACAAATCTGCCTGTGAACGCTTTATATAACTACAGTGTAGGTAGGTTTAAATCAGAGTGATCACTTACATCAATGTTATATATATCGTCATATTATCCAGCCCTAAAACTTGTATAGTTCTTGTCAGTGTTTATTTTATTTTTTATCTAGTTACTTATTAATGCCTTATTTTGCATTACCATATCCTAATACCTAAACGTAACAACTACCTTACTAATTAATAAGCAGTAATAACAGTATTTTACTGTAATATGAACTGTATTTTACTGTAAAACAGTTATACAGTATGTTACTGTATTTAAAAGTTGCATTATGGGAAATATCCCATTGGCGCCAATAAAATACAGTATTTTTCATTTACTGTAAACTGAAATACAGTAAAAACAAATGAGCACGAAAATTGACCAATCACAGAGAGGCTTATTTTTCCGCTTGGAGAAAGAAGAAAAGGAAGACACCGATGCAAGAACCGGGCAGCTGCAAAGGTGTGCTTTTTATTAACATAATTTGTATTTTTGGTTTAACTAAAAGTGTGCATTTGAGTCCATCTTGCCGGGTGTTAAAAAGTAACACTGAAGCAGTGTTAAAGTTAATGAGATAATTGATTGATGATTGAGTGGTGATTGACAATTAGTGGTGACACCTGATGTTAATAAGCAGAATCATTGAAGGAAAGAGAGAAAAAAGGTCTTAATTAATGGAATGTTTCATTTCAAGTCACCATGAAAGAGAAAGAGGTCAGCGTTTGCTTTAGTTGGGCTCTTGATGCTTTACCTTTTATTATTAATTTTTCTCTGATTGCTCCAACTTTGTGTTTGTAAAGCACATTTGTTATGGTCAGCGAAAATATGATCTGGTCACAATATGTTTTGGTGATGATATTATCATCATGCAATGGCCTGATGTATATTAGAGTCTAACTCTTTAACCAAATGCTTGATGTGTAGCTTTAGTATTAATGATTGTAGTCCTGTGATTTTGCAGTTTGAGATCCAACAGTAGTAGAAACTTTTTTTTTTTAAGAAAAATACATTATGCATATGCTTCTGTGTTTAAACAAACACAGACATCAAGAATCAGCATCTGATTCTCAAGAACGGTGACGATAAATAAATACAAAATACTGACAAACATCAACTCTGAACATCACAAAACAAGCTACTGTCACAACAAAACAGAAAAATAAAAGCAAACATGAACAATCTACGAAAATTACAGGACAATTCAGCTGCATAATTTATTAATTCAGCAATGCATGATGGGAGCCATGGATGAGTTTTGATTGGTGGCTCCCATCATGCACTGCAATATGAAGCACTTTGTTTGATTGTCACCATTGTTGAGGGTCATATGCTGATTCTTGATGTCTGTGTGTTTCAAAAAAAAGCCCCTTCAGATTATAAAAGCTCTGCTGGATCTCAAGCAGTAACAAAGATTTACTATAAAGAAAGAATATAAAATCTATGTAACCAGTTAATACTGGATGTCACCAATGAATCTGGCCATTTCACAATGAGAAAACACAACCATTATGACTGTGCTTCCCAAAGCATTGTAAACCTAACTTGATCAACTTTGGCTCACAGCACTTTGGGAAAACACAGCCCAGATCATAATTTCTCTGACCATAATAAATGTGCTCTACAAACACAAAGTTGGAGCAGCCAGACATAAATTAATGTTAATAAACAGAGTCAAGAGCCCGACTAAAGGAAATGCTTTTCACCATCATGGTGACTTCAAACTAAACTTTCATTAAAACATTAACATCTAAACATTTGTTAATTCTCAATAAGAACTTTTGTTGATGTATTACAGAAATAAAATCAAACTGGTTAATAATAAGTGTAATAATGTTTAATGGCTGGAAGTCAGTTGTAGTTGTTGTGTCTCTCTCTTTTTCTCTTGTTGTTTCTTCAATGATTCTCCTTATTAACATCAGGTGTCACCACTAATTGTCAATCATCACTCAATCATCAATCAATTATCTCTTTAACGTTAACACTGCTTCAGTGTATAAGAGCAAACAAATTCCACTGCGGAGAGTTATTTTAAATTTGTAAGTTTTTAAGATTGTTCTTATGACTGAATTTGTTCATTAATTGTTTTAAAATGCTGTAATATTAAATGTTTATGTATAAATGTTACTGCAGGCTTGGGAATATCAGATTTTGTGTAGAAAACTGAAAGTTCAATCTGCAAGAATATTAAAATGTTATTTCAAGTATTACAATTGAACAATTAAAAACAAAATTATAAACGTTATACAGTTGTCATTGTCTTTTTATTATTTACTGAGACCTGTTAAAATACAGTAATTTACAATTTGTACAGCTTTATAGTAAATAGAAACAGTGGACAATGAATTACAGGAAATTTTACAGCGTAAAGTTATATGTTTTTGATTGTATTAAAATATATTTCTAGAGAAAAGACCTTAAAATTATTGTATTTTTTACAGCAAAAAATACTATACTGTAAATATGTTTACAGCAAGTTAAATGGTACTGTAAATATTAATACAGTATTTTTACTGTAAGTTCAATTTACAGTAAGTTACTGGCAAACTGCTGCCAGTAAGTTACTGTAATTTCTACAGGAATTTTTTTACAGTGTAGTTAATAGTGAGAATTGGACCCATGTCTAAAGTGTGACCTTAATTTCTACATTTTTAAAATTTAAATATCGTTTAATTTAATTGATTTTATTAATTTAATTGGTAATACTTTACAGTAAGGTTCCACTTGTTACCACATTTTCAGCTTATGTTAATTTAAACATTTACTAGTACATTATTAAATTCAAAAGTTGTATCTGTTAATATTATTTAACAGACCTGAGCTAACATGAACTAACAAATAATTACAGCTGTCGAACATTAAAAAAGATTAATAAATACTGTAACAAATGTGTTGTTTCTTGTTAGTTTAATGCATTATCTAATGCTACTTCTCATTTTAAACCAATTTTTAAGAAAATAAATTAGCAATGAACATTAATATATTTATAAATTAACATTAACCTTGATGAATAAATGCTGCAAACAACTCTAATTTTTAGTACATGATACCTAATGCAATAACTATAGATGCCGAATCCTGTTCCTGGAGATCTTCCTTCCTGCAAAGTTCAGTTCTAACCCTAATCAAACACAATAAGATATTCAGACATTAAATAAAAACATATTCAACACCTCTGCATTAACTAACATTAACAAATTACCATCAAACCTCTATGCAACATGCTCAAAACTGTGAAAGTGAAACTGAAGTGAATTTAGACTGTATACAATTCTAAGCCTATACAAGACATCTTTGAACATGCCTGGCATTCATCATTTTACTTTAACGTTTACATTTTAAAAGACAGAACTGAAACTAGACCTAAACATATATTTGCACACCCATCCATGATTAAACATTTTATGCTAAATACATATCAAATTCAATTTTTCAGATATGTAATACCAACACATACCCATTAAAGTGTACGTCTGTTGTTTAAGGAACCTTTTAATAATTTAATAAAGCTATTAACTTACTTTAATACAGCAAGATCAAACCCATCTTTCAATACGAGCAGTACTCTGACGTGAAGCAAACAGTGAAAACAGAAAAGACAAATGTTTACACATTCAGATGCTTCCCATATGTTTGCTCTTGCATCCAGAAAGATCTTAAGTCATAAGAGATTTCAAAGGATCAACCCTAAAACATGTCAAACAGGCCGAGATGAAGCTCTGAGTACACAACTGTGATGAAAGGCTATTGAATCAAGTACTGTTCCTATATGCCTTTGGACTGTCATAGTATTGATTTAAGACGTAAGAATTGTGTGACTGTCAGTTGATTAAAATTTTTAATCTAATTAATTACATTTTAGCTGATTAATTAATCAAAATAATCACAATTAAACAAAACATGAAGGTGGCACTTCAAGCCTGACTTGGTCTGATGGCAGGAAAATTTATTAGCACGGAAGCACAGAATGACTAGTTTGGTCATACCCAGTGTTCCTGAGTCAGCCATATTGCTTTTGAGTTTTGCCATTAAAAAATGTTTTATTTTACCAACGCTTTGGGGCATTGGGATGAAACTTGGTACATATCATCTGAATCATGCCCCAAACGTACCTGAAAAAAATGGGGCATAGTGCCAACAAGAGGTTAAAAAATATTGGAACAAAATGTAAAAAAATATACATTTTCCTTAATTTGTTAAATTGTTGTGAGCCTGGGCTCCTTACTTTCTTCAGAGTCATGCAGAGTCAATAAATTTAAAAATGTCTCAAGGCAACAGTTTGATTTGTTATGGTAACGAATGCCTTGACGACTATATTAATTTGATGACAGCACAACTAAATGTTATTAAAGGATTAGTTCACTTCAGAATTCTAATTTCCTGATAATTTACTCACCCCCATGTCATCCAAGATGTTTCTTTCTTCAGTCGAAAAGAAATTAAGGTCTTTGAGGAAAACATTCCATGATTATTCTCCATATAGTGGACTTCAACGGGAACCAATGGGTTGAAGGTTCAAATTGCAGTTTCAGTGCAGCTTCAAAGAGCTCTACCGTGGTACTTCCGCCTGTGTGACTTTTCGTAGTGACAATGTAATACGTGGCACATCACTGAGCAGTGTAAGATGAGCATTTATGGTTAAGAAGTATATGATTTTATTTTTTTTTTTTTAGAAAATGACCAATTGTTTTGCTAGATAAGACCCTTATTCCTCATCTGGGATCATGTAGAGCCCTTTGAAGCTGCATTTAAACTGAAATTTGGACCTTCAATTCGTTGAACCCTGTTGAAGTCCACTATATGGAGAAAAATCCTGGAATGTTTTCCTCAAAAACCTTAATTTCTTTTCGACTGAAGAAAGAAAGACATGAACATCTTGGATGACATGGGGGTGAGTAAATTATCAGGAAATTTGAATTCTGAAGTGAACTAATCCTTTAACAATTATATGAAGTTATAACTAATTATACTTGTGGCTTTTAATCCCACTTGCCTAAAGTCATTATTAGGTATGCTATATTCAATAAAATGTTTGTCATTTAAGACTGTGGTGTGCTTGGCCCTATACTTATTTCTTGCAGCTTTATTTACCTTTGTTCTCATTATTTTTTCTAATAAATGAACTAACAAGTTCAGGTTAACTAATGTAGCTCACTAATGTTAACAAATGAATCCTTATTGTAAAGTGTTACAGCTATTCTGTTATTAGAACAGCAGAAAGACTGAATTTGACCAAAAATAGTAAAAACAGTGCACTAGCAAATTTTTCTTAGACACTTAAATCAATTAAATAGCTAAATGAAATATATTTAATATTGTGAGTCAAGAGTCACATCCTTGTACAGCCCAATTCAAACAAGCGATAAATGAATCATTGTGTGACTGAATGTTCTCATAATTCAGATACAGTTTGTTTAATCTCAAACACCAAAGAAGACATTAAATATTTATTTGTTTCAAGTTTCTACCAAGCCCAAGGCCAAATTCAATCCGTGGGCCCACCCTCTGATCACAAACTACATCCCTCCAAAGCAAACTAATGGCCATTATAAAAGGACAAGTTCTGACAGACAGCTCACATTAGCTCTTGAGGATGGACGTTGTCTCCATGGGGACTGTGAGGATGTCCCAGATGTGGATGTTGAGATGGGTCATCGTAATGGTCGGGCTGCAGTCCGTACGATCAGGTAAGCACGCTACACCTGAAAAGCTCAAAATAACATTCAAAATATTGTATAAACATTTGCCTTTCTATGCTTATAGACTTCATGCTAGATTATGGGGACAGCATGAAGGATCCTATGGACTGGTCGCCATCAACAACACCAGGTAAATATTGAATTGTGTTTACATGTATGTATTATATGAGACATACTGATTGCAAAGTTTTGCAATGTCACAAATTCATTAATAGATCTCACGGTCCACAACAAGTAAGCCTTAAAACTTTGAAAAGTAAATACAAATACATTTAACAAAATGATGTATCAAAGTATTTAGGTTTAAATTTGTCATCAATAAAAAATAAGTGAGGTATAAAAATGTGCAGTAATAAAAATACAACCTAATATGTATTACACTTTATTTTACGGTGTCTTTGTTACACTGTAATTAAGTACTAATATTAAGTAACTACATGTACTTACTATAGGTTTATAGTTTATAGTTTACTATAGATTTATAGTTCTTACTATAGTAATGTAACATGTAACAATGACACTGTAAAATAAAGTGTTACCGTATTTTTCTCTGAATGACAAAAATATAACATCTGACATAAAAATAAAAAAAACTTAATTTAATATGAATGATAATAAATCATAACCTTTCAAGATTTTTTACCAAGGTACCTAGTTATGGAATAGAAAATTTAAAATTTCAGTCTTTTAATCATGTAATTCACATTCTTTCTAATTATGTATCTAATTATGAATAAAGTAATAATTATGACGAATATACCACTTTAACTTACTATAAACACACATTATTCAGGACATACAAAGTACATGTTCAGAAATATTCATACATCAAACACATTAGTACTTTGAGGTTTACTCTTATTTGAGTGGGTAAATATATTGGTAACACTATTTCAGTGTCCTTGTTAAATGTTACATGTAGTTACTGTAGTAATAACTATAAATTATGCATTATTACATGCATCTAACACTAATCCTAACCCTATAGTAACAGTACATGTAGTTACTAATAATTATCAGTCAGTACATAAATGTGTAATTACACTGTAACACGGACACATTCATTTTATGGTGTCTTTGTTACACTGTAATTATACATTTAAGTACCGAGTAATATTAAGTAACTACATGTATTTACTATAGGTTTATGATTAGGGTTTGGTTTGATTTAGGGTTAATTATGCATAATTTATAGTTATTACTATAGTAATGTAACATGTGTAACAATGACACTGTAAAATAAAGTGTTACCAAATATTTCTTAAGTGTAACAATTCCCTCCATAATGAGAAGGAAAATGTTTTAATAAATTTTAATAAAATATGAAAACACTTTTCCTTTTTGTCTTTTATATATAGTGTTCACCACTATGACGACTGTGATGGTAACAAAAGGTATTTAAAAACAATTGAATTTATGTACATGTGCAGCATCAGTTTATACACTTTAGAAAACTAAATTGTGTATTTTACACTGAAAGTACAGATTTTTATATTTATAAACTTTATCTCTTGGTTCAGCTGAACCGAATCCTGATCACCAGTCCACGATCTGCAGCACATGGGGAAATTTCCATTTCAAGACATTTGATGGTCATTTCTTTCAAGTGCCAGACACGTGCAACTACGTTCTGGCGGTGATGTGTGACACCACGACTTCGGATTTTAACATCCAAATGCAAAGAGAGATTGTAAATAACTCAATCACTTTTAGTACAGTCACAATAAAGCTGGAGGGGGCAGTCATCAAACTCACCAATGGCGACATCACGATGGACGATCAAGCGTGAGTTGATATATACTTAGTTTTACATGAGTAACTGCTGCAATGTGCAGCTTTTGTAAACTCATTTTAATTAAGAGACAACACTGAATATTAGTGCTGATTAAAAATGATGTCCAGACAGCACCTAAAATCAATTCTATAAAGTTATATACAAATGTGTTCTTACCTTTTTTTCTTACAGGGTGTCTATTCCAATCAATCAGAATGGAATTAAAATCGAAGGAAGCCAAACAAGTATTAAGATCTCCAAATATGGATTGACTGTCTTTTGGGAAGAAGACAACTCTATATTGGTATGATTTGCTGCGTAAATACTGTTACTATAATATGTGTGATTGAATCTGTGAGATAATGAGTTCCAATGAAAACCGTAAAACTGATTTGATGAAATCTGTTGATAGCAGTAAAGAATAACAAAGCAAACCTGACCAAGTGTACGAGCGTTTCCGTGCAGGTTTTTCTTCAGAATGAGTCATGATGAACCCTATAATGAAATCACACACCCTTTAAGCCATTATATTTGTTTGCACACAACAAGTAAAGACTTGGGAAATTAAACATCAAACAGGATATCAGTACTACTTATCATAAAGCAAATATTAATCATCTAATTAAGCCACAGTGAACCAACAGGTTTTGTGTGTGTATCTGACAGCTCAATGTTGATTTTATTAAGTGTGTTTGTACTGCCATAAATAAACATCATGACAGACTAATTCTGAGAAAATAAACTGTATTTGTATCACTGACATTACCTTATTAAATGATGTTCCCTAGATTGAACTTGCAGAGAAGTACCAAGGTCAGACCTGTGGACTCTGTGGAAACTTCAACGGCAACAAGGATGACGATATTTCTGAAAACGGTAAACCTGATGTTTTCATCAACTGACCTAGTTTGCTTTTGAATCCAAACAGCTGACAGCCATATATACATAGTATTAGTATGACATGTAACCAGCCTAATCCCCCTCAGGTCCGGCCAGATGGAAGGTGTCCACACCAACTGAATCCTGCGAGGATGTTATACTTCCACCCGGGGATCAATGTGACCAGGTATGAGAAATAAATCATGAGTTTCATAATCATTTGACCAGATTTTGGGCTGATATACAGTACAGTCCAAAAGTTTGGAACCACTAAGATTTTTAATGTTTTTAAAAGAAGTTTCGTCTGCTCACCAAGGCTACATTTATTTAATTAAAAATACAGTAAAAACAGTAATATTGTGAAATATTATTACAATTTAAAATAACTGTTTTCTATTTGAATATATTTGACAAAGTAATTTATTCCTGTGATGGCAAAGCTGAATTTTCAGCATCGTTACTCCAGTCTTCAGTGTCACATGATCCTTCAGAAATCATTCTAATATGCTGATCTGCTGCTCAAGAAACATTTAATGTGTACAATTGTACAAAATATTTGTGTACAATATTTTTTTTCAGGATTATTTGATGAATAGAAAGTTCAAAAGAACAGTGTTTATCTGAAATCTAATCTTTTGTAACATTATAAATGTCTTTACTGCCACTTTTGATTGATTTAATGCATCCTTGCTGAATAAAAGTATTCATTTCTTTAATTTCTTTTCAAAAAAATAAAAATAAAAATTCTTACTGACCCCAAACTTTTGAATGGTAGTGTATAATGCTACAGAAGCTTTGTATTTCAGATAAATGCTGTTCTTTGAACTTTCTATTCATCAAGGAATCCTGAAAAAAAAAGTACACAACTGTTTTCAACATTGAAAATAATCATACATGTTTCTTGAGCAGCAAATCAGCATATTAGAATGATTTCTGAAGGATCATGTGACACTGAAGACTGGAGTAACGATGCTGAAAATTCAGCTTTGCCATCACAGGAATAAATTACTTTGTCAAATATATTCAAATAGAAAACAGTTATTTTAAATTGTAATAATATTTCACAATATTACTGTTTTTACTGTATTTTTAATTAAATAAATGTAGCCTTGGTGAGCAGACGAAACTTCTTTTAAAAACATTAAAAATCTTAGTGGTTCCAAACTTTTGGACTGTACTGTGTATTGTTTTACCTCATCTGCCAATTGAAACATTACTTTCAATAACTTATTTCCTTTTAGCATGCAAGCGTTTGCCAGCAGTATCTCAGCAGTCCAGGGTTTAGTGACTGTTTCAATGTGATGGACATGGGTTCATTTGAAACAGCTTGTGTAGAGGATCTGTGTCAATGTTACGGCAATTACGACTGTCTCTGCAACACGCTCACGGAGATTTCACGACAGTGCACACATGCTGGAGGAAAACCAGGAACATGGAGGACAGAGCAGCTCTGTCGTGAGTATCATTTCTGAAAGATGAATAGAAATCAGTGGGAATAAAATGCCATTACCACCACACCACTTACAGCTCAGAATTGAACTGAACATTAGAGCATTAATTTTCAAAATGTATGGGTATGATTAGTTATATGCTTGTGGAATAAACATCAATATACAATTTGGACACGATACTGTACGGTGTGTTTGATATACTAAATGTCTTATTCTGTGGAGCAGCAAAGTCATGTCCTCTAAACATGCAATACCTGGAGTGTGGTGGTCCGTGCAAGAACACCTGCTCAGATCCAGACGCAAGTCTAATGTGTAAAGAGCACTGTGTGGACGGCTGTTTCTGCCCAGAAGGTAATTTCACACAGAGATGTGCTTGTGACACTGTTTTTTTTTTTCTTCCTCATAATAAATGGTATCATGCCTTCTTTTTATAAAGGCACCGTGGAAGACGACATTGGTCAGAGTGGCTGTGTTCCTGTGAACGAGTGCCCATGTGTTCATGATGGCGCAGTATATCAATCGGGAGAGTCTTACAAACAAGCTTGTAAAAAATGGTAACATTTAAATTTTAATATTTTAGAGTCAGCTTTAAAATCCTTTATACATTTCCCCATGCTAACACTGATGTAATTCTGTGTCAGTATGTGTGCCTCGGGACACTGGAACTGTACATACCTGGAATGTCCCGGAATCTGCTCTGTTGTGGGAGGGTCTCACGTCACCACTTATGATGGAAAGAGCTTCACCTTTAGTGGCAACTGTGACTACATCCTCACTAAGGTCTGTCAGGATAGCAAATGATCCATAGATGTTTTCTGTCAGGGTCGAGATAAAGTCTTCACTTGTACTTTTTTTTATCCTAGCACTCTAATGACAGTGATATTGCTGTCGTGGGAAATCTGGCAAAGTGTGATCTGGCCCGAACAGACACATGTCTAAATTCAATTACCCTTGTCCTCTCAGGGACCACTGTAAGTACTGGGTTTAACTGTCCTATTTTTAATGAATGTTGCATGTTTTCTTAATTTAATATGCGAAAATAACCAAAATGCTTTTTTTTCTGGGAGAACGGCACAAGTTAATTGTGGCTGTGTTCAGAATGGCACACTTGCTTTCAGCATAGTGAACAGAACATACTGCATACTTCACTACTTTTATACTAAAAAAATCTGCAAAATCATCCAAGATGCAATTACAAAACATCATATTGTTTTCTTTTTGTTGTTTTATGTATAAAACAGATTAGTTTTTCCTCCAGTGGAGTTGTGACACTGAATGGAATCAGCCCATTTAAGCTTCCTGCTACCATAGGTAGGTTGTCCAAAATGGGGAATTGTTCTATTATAAGCATGTTCAACATAAAATTAAACATAATTAAATACATTTCTCTGAAAAACCCAAGCATCTAAATGCAGATATCCTGTATGTTGGCATTAACAAAAGTCATTGTTGACTAGTTGTTTTGTATCCTAACCACCCATTTCGTTGTCCCAGGTTTTGTGAGCATCTTCCAGCCCTCTTCCTCCTACATTATTGCTGATATGAAGAGTCTTCGTCTAGAGATCCAGTTGGCTCCAGTTATGCAGTTGTATATTGTAGCCAGCACTGAAGAGAAAGGGAAAATGAGTGGTGAGTTGTCAAAAAAAAAAAATGTGATCAGAATCAATTTTTATTACCGAAGGTAAAAATGGAGTGAAAATGATCAGGCATTGTATAAATCACTCACTATTTTTAATTGTACACATTGCTTACACATTGCAGGTCTGTGTGGAAACTATAATGATGTCCAAACAGATGACTTTAAAACAGAATCAGGCATCATAGAGGGCACACCAATAACTTTTGTCAACTTTTGGAAGAAAAACCCATACAGCTGTCCAGATCTTGAAAACACATTTGACAACCCCTGCAGCATGAGTGTGGACACAGGTATACATAGCACTACAAACATTAAGAAAAAACAATACAAAATAATAATATATGCAATAATTGATGTTCTTTCCATTCAGAGAAACTTGCTAAAGACTGGTGTTCCCGCCTCACAAACCCAAATGGCACCTTCGCCCCATGTCATTCAGAAATATGTCCTGAGATTTACTTCCAAGTGAGTGTTTTTGCACAAAACACTTTTGAAATTAACTGTATATATGTATGAATGCCATATAATTGCATCTGGGTTTCAACCTTTGCAGCGGTGCGTCTACGACACATGCAAGTGTGCAAATATTAGGAAGTGTATGTGTGCGGCCGTGTCCACCTATGCCCACGCATGTGCTGCCAAAGGAGTCATTCTCCAGGGCTGGATGGATTCAGACCCCTGTGGTGAGAACATTTTGTTTGTACAAATCTATATAATTCATGTAGTTGAATCACATTCTGTTGATTTGGAATTAAATGAAACAATGAATCATTATAAAAATGTGATTATCTCTGCTCAGTATCTGAGTGTTCAGAAAACATGAAGTACTCCTACAGCGTGACCAGCTGTGGCAGCACCTGCCGCTCTCTCAGTGAACAAGATAACACCTGTCAAGGGTCCTTCATACCTGTAGACGGCTGTGTGTGTTCTGAGGGAACATATCTTAATGAAGCTGGCACCTGTGTACCTGCTCACCAGTGTCCTTGTTACAAAGACGACAACATCATAGAGCCATTGGGAGTATCCTACATAGATGGTGTAGCATGGTATATGAGTTCCTCATTACACAACCAATGCTTTGTTGACAGAATACCAATGATAACTCTTGAAGACCATTAGTAATTACTGATTTGTACAATTCTGTCATATTGCAGCACCTGTAAACTTGGTAAATTGCACTGCTCCAGTCCAGAAGGTAATTTGCAACTTAATTCTGCAATTCCATTAGTCAGATTCTAATTGAGTTTTCACTAGAATGAATTGTGCAAGTTTCCCATCCATGTGCCTGTTGTGTTTGTAGACTGTGTGGCTCCAATGGTCTTCTTCAAATGCTCAAATTATGAACCTGGAAAAAAAGGGACAGAATGTCAAAGGACATGTCAGAACCAAGACCAAAACAATTGCGTGAGTTTGGATGGTGAAAGCATAACTGGCATCTTTCAAAAGTTTCCATAATGTTTTGGTTGTCACAAATAGATTTGTAAAAGCAGAGCTATGAAGAAAAGGAGGATTAACATTGCTGGACCTTCTTGATTTGTTTTGGATGTAGGTGAGCACTGGGTGTGTATCAGGGTGTATGTGTCCAGATGACCTTCTGGCTGATGGGAAAGGTGGGTGTGTGGAGAGTAAAGACTGCCCCTGTGTCCATAATGGAGTCACCTATTCACCTGGACAGCAAGTTCAAGAGGACTGTAACACCTGGTGAGTCAGCATTGATAGCAGAGGTAGAGAAATTACAAGAAATTCTCTGCCCAAAACAATAAGCAATTATCAAAACATTACACGATTACTACATTTAATTCTCACCCAAAATGAGAGAGAAGAAAGAAAATAGGTGGTGACCACTGTGCATTAATGAGTTAATCTGTCAATTTCTGTATTTTTCTATATTTTCTTTTCTATATTTCAGCACATGCACAAATGGGATGTGGGCTTGTACAGATAAAGAGTGTTATGGCACCTGTACCATTTTTGGTGACGGTCATTTCATGACTTTTGATGGCAAGAAATATTCTTTCCACGGAGACTGTGAACACATCTTAGCCCATGTATGTTTTCCATCAATTTGGTTTCTTAGCTAATTTAAGAAGAAAAAAAGTCAAATTCTGACCTAACACATGATTCATTTGTGCAACCCCTTTAGGATTACTGCAATAAAGACCAGAGTCCATATTCTTTACGTCTGGTCACAGAGAACATTCCCTGTGGCAGCAGCAGCACCATTTGCTCCAAGTCTATCAGTCTTTTCTTTGGGGTGAGGTTATTTAATAGCTCAAAATCAGATTGAGTATAATAGTATTTTAAAATGTACAATTATGCAGGCATTGTATATAAAAAATAGGATGAATAGGTAGAATATGTAGTTTCATTTTTGTTCTTGACTTCATCATAACATTATAAGACATTTCTAATTATTTATGCTGTTTATGGATAACTTTTATTCCACACTGACTATTCAAATCTTGCAGAGATACAAGATGATTTTATCTGAGGAGAATGGGATCAAAGTTGTTGAAAGCAATGGCACTGATTACCAATATCAAATCCACACTGCTGGGATATACAATGTCATAGAGGTCAAAGGACTTTTGAACTTAATTTGGGACAATAAAACGAGTCTGATGCTACAACTCCATCCTAAATTTAAGGTAGGCATTACCCCTACATACACAAACACACAATCATCCTTTACACTTCCCTGTTCATCCACTTACCTTACATGTGATCTCTATGACAGGGCAAGGTGTGTGGACTGTGTGGAAACTTTGATGGTAATGCGAACAATGACTTTGTAAAGCATGATGGAGAAGAGGTCACTGATGCAGTGGCATTTGGGAATAGCTGGAAGGTGAATCCCAGCTGCCCAGAAATGAGCAACTTGATTAACCCATGTGAAAAAAATCCACATCGGAGTGCCTGGGCTATCAAACAATGCAGCATCATCACAAGCCCAGTCTTTACAGAGTGCCATTCAAGGGTATGTAAAATGATAAACTTTGGGAATTCAGAAAATTGTTGGTCTTCTGGACTTTGTTTAAATGGTCAGCCTTTGTTGGTTCTATGCCTGAAATAATAGCACATAAAACTGCTTACCCAAAAAGTTGTACTGACTTTTCTGTCTCTAGGTGGACTCTGGTCCATACTATGATGCCTGTGTAAGGGACACCTGTGCATGTGACAGCGGAGGTGACTGTGATTGTTTCTGTACTGCAGTGGCAGCTTATGCTGCTGAATGCCGTAAAAAAGGGGCTTGTGTAGCATGGCGGAGCCCAAGCATTTGCCGTAAGTCCCAATACTGTTATAAATTGTATTCAATGGATTCAGAAGAAAGTACACGCAAAATGTGCAACCTCAGATTTTGCCTGGGCCTACCCAAAATCACCTTCTATTATTTTCTATTATCTCCTATAAACATTGTCATACTGCTGACTGAATTGTTGTTCTTTCAGCATTATTCTGTGAGTACTACAACAACCCTCCAACTGAATGTGAGTGGCACTATAAAACCTGTGGATCGACCTGCATGAAAACTTGCAGAAACCCATCAGGAACCTGCTCTAATCAAATTCCTCTCCTAGAAGGTATGAATTAATCTTTAAACCTTTGAAAACAGGCTTTTGTGCAGAATTGACTAAATTAAAACTTGGGGTAAATGTAGCCCAAACTGCAGAGTAACTGTAAAATTATAAGTGAATTAATATATTTTTTATTAATATGAATTATTTTTTTCCTAAAGTCAAGAAACATTGAGTCAATAGAAATGTGTGTCTCTTGTTTATTCCATCTGTCCTTTTATTATTCTCCTAGGGTGTTTTCCTCAGTGCCCTTCAGACAGGCCATTTTTGAGGGAGGACACCAGGAAATGTGTTACAGAGGCAGAATGTGTTTCTCTGTGTACCTATGATGGGAAGATATATAATACTGGAGAAGTGGTGTACGATACCACAGATGGGAATGGAACATGTTTTACTGCTGTATGTGGATCCAGTGGCACAATAATAAGAACTATTACAAAATGCATGACAACAACTACGCCATTCACTTTCACAACTCCACCACAAACTACTAAAACAACAATTACAATAACGATTACCAAGACTTCTACTTCTACACCTACTACAGTAACATTAACAACACCAGAAATGCCTTCAACAGCTACTTCAACTGTTTCTATATTGACATCTACATCACCAGAACCTTTTACTTCTGCTGTTACTGCTGTAACACCATTCACCCAAACACCACCTCCGATACGAACAGAAACGCCATCAACAACTACTACAACTGTTGTTCCAACGACACCTATATCACCTGAAATTACTACTACTACTGTTACTGCTGCAACACCACTGACAGAAAAACCACCACCAACAGTACCAGTAACACCGTCAACAGCTACGACTGCTGTTCCACCGACACCTACAGCACCACAAATTTCTACTACTGCTGTTACTGCTGAAACACCATCCACAGGAACACCACCTCCCATAGGAACAGAAACACCACATCCAGTACGAACAGAAACACCATCAACAGCTACTACAACTGCTGTTCCACCAACACCTACATTACCTGTAATTACTACTGCTGTTACCGCTGAAACACCATCCACCGAAACGCCACCTCCAGTACGAACAGAAACACCATCAACAGCTACTACAACTGCTGTTCCACCAACACCTATTTCACCTGAAATTACTACTGCTGTTACTGCTGAAACACCATCCACAGAAACACCACCTCCCATAGGAACAGAAACGCCACCTCCAGTACGAACAGAAACACCATCAACAGCTACTACAACTGCTGTTCCACCAACACCTATTTCACCTGAAATTACTACTGCTGTTACTGCTGAAACACCATCTACAGAAACACCACCTCCCATAGGAACAGAAACACCATCAACAGCTACTACAACTGCTGTTCCACCAACACCTATTTCACCTGAAATTACTACTGCTGTTACTGCTGAAACACCATCTACAGAAACACCACCTCCCATAGAAACAGAAACACCATCAACAGCTACTACAACTGCTGTTCCACCAACACCTATATCACCTGAAATTACTACTGCTGTTACTGCTGAAACACCATCTACAGAAACACCACCTCCCATAGGAACAGAAACACCACCTCCAGTACGAACAGAAACACCATCAACAGCTACTACAACTGCTGTTCCACCGACACCTACAGCACCAAAAATTTCTACTACTGCTGTTACTGCTGAAACACCATCCACAGAATCACCACCTCCCATAGGAACAGAAACACCACCTCCAGTACGAACAGAAACACCATCAACAGCTACTACAACTGCTGTTCCACCGACACCTACAGCACCACAAATTTCTACTACTGCTGTTACTGCTGAAACACCATCTACAGAATCCCCACCTCCCATAGGAACAGAAACACCACCTCCAGTACGAACAGAAACACCATCAACAGCTACTACAACTGCTGTTCCACCGACACCTACAGCACCACAAATTTCTACTACTGCTGTTACTGCTGAAACACCATTCACAGAAACACCACCTCCCATAGGAACAGCAACACCACCTCCAGTACGAACAGAAACACCATCAACAGCTACTACAACTGCTGTTCCACCAACACCTATTTCACCTGAAATTACTACTGCTGTTACTGCTGAAACACCACCTACAGAAACACCACCTCCCATAGAAACAGAAACACCATCAACAGCTACTACAACTGCTGTTCCACCAACACCTATATCACCTGAAATTACTACTGCTGTTACTGCTGAAACACCATCTACAGAAACACCACCTCCAGTACGAACAGAAACACCATCAACAGCTACTACAACTGCTGTTCCACCAACAGCTATGACACCTGAAATTACTACTGCTGTTACTGCTGAAACACCATCTACAGAATCCCCACGTCCCATAGGAACAGAAACACCATCAACAGCTACTACAACTGCTGTTCCACCAACACCTATATCACCTGAAATTACTACTGCTGTTACTGCTGAAACACCATCTACAGAATCCCCACCTCCCATAGGAACAGAAACACCACCTCCAGTACGAACAGAAACACCATCAACAGCTACTACAACTGCTGTTCCACCGACACCTATATCACCTGAAATTACTACTGCTGTTACTGCTAAAACACCATCCACAGAAACACCACCTCCCATTGGAACAGAAACACCATCAACAGCTACTACAACTGCTGTTCCACCAACACCTATATCACCTGAAATTACTACTGCTGTTACTGCTGAAACACCATCTACAGAAACATCACCTCCCATAGGAACAGAAACACCATCAACAGCTACTACAACTGCTGCTCCACCGACATCTATTTCACCTGAAATTACTACTGCTGTTACTACTGAAACACCATCTACAGAAACACCACCTCCAGTACGAACAGAAACACCATCAACAGCTACTACAACTGCTGCTCCACCGACACCTATATCACCTGAAATTACTACTGCTGTTACTGCTGAAACACCATCCACAGAAACACCACCTCCCATAGGAACAGAAACACCACCTCCAGTACGAACAGAAACACCATCAACAGCTACTACAACTGCTGTTCCACCAACACCTATATCACCTGAAATTACTACTGCTGTTACTGCTGAAACACCATCTACAGAAACACCACCTCCCATAGAAACAGAAACACCATCAACAGCTACTACAACTGCTGTTCCACCAACACCTATATCACCTGAAATTACTACTGCTGTTACTGCTGAAACACCATCTACAGAAACACCACCTCCCATAGGAACAGAAACACCATCAACAGCTACTACAACTGCTGTTCCACCAACACCTATATCACCTGAAATTACTACTGCTGTTACTGCTGAAACACCATCTACAGAAACATCACCTCCCATAGGAACAGAAACACCACCTCCAGTACGAACAGAAACACCATCAACAGCTACTACAACTGCTGCTCCACCGACACCTATATCACCTGAAATTACAACAGCTGTTACTGCTGAAACACCATCTACAGAAACATCACCTCCCATAGAAACACCATCAACAGAACAGAAACACCACCTCCAGTACGAACAGAAACACCATCAACAGCTACTACAACTGCTGTTCCACCAACACCTATATCACCTGAAATTACTACTGCTGTTACTGCTGAAACACCATCTACAGAAACATCACCTCCCATACGAACAGAAACACCATCAACAGCTACTACAACTGCTGAAACACCACCTCCAGTACAGAAACACCACATAGAACAGAAACACCATCAACAGCTACTACAACTGCTGTTCCACCAACACCTATATCACCTGAAATTACTACTGCTGTTACTGCTGAAACACCATCTACAGAAACACCACCTCCCATAGAACAGAAACACCATCAACAGCTACTACAACTGCTGTTCCACCAACACCTATATCACCTGAAATTACTACTGCTGTTACTGCTGAAACACCATCTACAGAAACACCACCTGAAACCCATAGGAACAGAAACACCATCAACAGCTACTACAACTGCTGTTCCACCAACACCTATATCACCTGAAATTACTACTGCTGTTACTGCTGAAACACCATCTACAGAAACATCACCTCCCATAGGAACAGAAACACCACCTCCAGTACGAACAGAAACACCATCAACAGCTACTACAACTGCTGTTCCACCAACACCTATATCACCTGAAATTACTACTGCTGTTACTGCTGAAACACCATCTACAGAAACATCACCTCCCATAGGAACAGAAACACCACCTCCAGTACGAACAGAAACACCATCAACAGCTACTACAACTGCTGTTCCACCAACACCTATATCACCTGAAATTACTACTGCTGTTACTGCTGAAACACCATCTACAGAAACACCACCTCCCATAGGAACAGAAACACCATCAACAGCTACTACAACTGCTGTTCCACCAACACCTATATCACCTGAAATTACTACACTGCTGTTACTGCTGAAACACCATCTACAGAAACATCACCTCCCATAGGAACAGAAACACCACCTCCAGTACGAACAGAAACACCATCAACAGCTACTACAACTGCTGTTCCACCAACACCTATATCACCTGAAATTACTACTGCTGTTACTGCTGAAACACCATCTACAGAAACACCACCTCCCATAGAACAGAAACACCATCAACAGCTACTACAACTGCTGTTCCACCAACACCTATATCACCTGAAATTACTACTGCTGTTACTGCTGAAACACCATCTACAGAAACACCACCTCCCATAGGAACAGAAACACCATCAACAGCTACTACAACTGCTGTTCCACCAACACCTATATCACCTGAAATTACTACTGCTGTTACTGCTGAAACACCATCTACAGAAACACCACCTCCCATAGGAACAGAAACACCATCAACAGCTACTACAACTGCTGTTCCACCAACACCTATATCACCTGAAATTACTACTGCTGTTACTGCTGAAACACCATCTACAGAAACATCACCTCCCATAGGAACAGAAACACCACCTCCAGTACGAACAGAAACACCATCAACAGCTACTACAACTGCTGTTCCACCAACACCTATATCACCTGAAATTACTACTGCTGTTACTGCTGAAACACCATCTACAGAAACACCACCTCCCATAGGAACAGAAACACCATCAACAGCAACAGCTACTACAACTGCTGTTCAGAAACACCATCAACAGCTACTACACTGCTGACACCTATATCACCTGAAATTACTACTGCTGTTACTGCTGAAACACCATCTACAGAAACATCACCTCCCATAGGAACAGAAACACCACCTCCAGTACAGAAACACCACGAACAGAAACACCATCAACAGCTACTACAACTGCTGTTCCACCAACACCTATATCACCTGAAATTACTACTGCTGTTACTGCTGAAACACCATCTACAGAAACACCACCTCCCATAGGAACAGAAACAACAGCTAACAGAAACACCATCAACAGCTACTACAACTGCTGTTCCACCAACACCTATATCACCTGAAATTACTACTGCTGTTACTGCTGAAACACCATCTACAGAAACACCACCTCCCATAGGAACAGAAACACCATCAACAGCTACTACAACTGCTGTTCCACCAACACCTATATCACCTGAAATTACTACTGAAACACCTCAACAGTTACTGCTGAAACACCATCCTACAGAAACACCACCTCCCATAGGAACAGAAACACCATCAACAGCTACTACAACTGCTGTTCCACCAACACCTATATCACCTGAAATTACTACTGCTGTTACTGCTGAAACACCATCTACAGAAACACCACCTCCCATAGGAACAGAAACACCACCTCCAGTACGAACAGAAACACCATCAACAGCTACTACAACTGCTGTTCCACCAACACCTATATCACCTGAAATTACTACTGCTGTTACTGCTGAAACACCATCTACAGAAACACCACCTCCCATAGGAACAGAAACACCATCAACAGCTACTACAACTGCTGTTCCACCAACACCTATATCACCTGAAATTACTACTGCTGTTACTGCTGAAACACCATCTACAGAAACACCACCTCCCATAGGAACAGAAACACCATCAACAGCTACTACAACTGCTGTTCCACCAACACCTATATCACCTGAAATTACTACTGCTGTTACTGCTGAAACACCATCTACAGAAACACCACCTCCCATAGGAACAGAAACACCATCAACAGCTACTACAACTGCTGTTCCACCGACACCTATATCACCTGAAATTACTACTGCTGTTACTGCTAGGAACAGAAACACCATCCACCGACACCTACAGAATTACACTGCTGTTACTGCTGAAACACCATCTACAGAAACACCACCTAGGAACAGAAACACCACCTCCAGTACGAACAGAAACACCATCAACAGCTACTACAACTGCTGTTCCACCAACACCTACATCACCTAAAATTCCTACCACTGCTGTTACTGCTGAAACACCATCTACAGAAACACCACCTCCCATAGGAACAGAAACACCATCAACAGCTACTACAACTGCTGCTCCACCAACACCTATATCACCTGAAATTACTACTGCTGTTACTGCTGAAACACCATCCACAGAAACACCACCTCCCATAGGAACAGAAACACCACCAACTACAACATTTGTTACATCATCACTTTTGACAACAACGCCATCAGTGACACAAAAACCAACAACAATGTTCACTGTGCATACAGAATCAACTGAAATGACACATGTCACATCACCTCAAATTGTCATCACAACGAGCTGTTATTGCACATATGCAAATCAAACATTCCCACCCGGTAAGTAATAGACGAATGACAATTTCTCTTTTTTTTTTTTCATACAGTTTTGTAATTGGATAGTTTGTTAAATCTATGAACAATTGTTAAGCATATCACTGATGCACATTCTAATTATAGAGTCTGTGATCTACAACAAAACTGATAAAGCGGGATGGTGCTACTTTGCATACTGCAACTCCGATTGTGTTAGTGAAATAACACAGAAACCCTGCCCTCAGACTACTACAGTTCCAGTTTCAACTGTTTCAAATGACTGTACTGATGTCAACAGAAAGGTAAAAAAATGTTGAAGTACAATTTACATTTTTCAAAAAATGAATTTCAGCTAAATTACAATGGAACTGAAATAGAACAGTCCATTGTATTAATCTTTGTTTATCAATACTGTTTGACACTTTAACAGGATGGAGAGTCATGGAATGAAGGATGTACCACTAAAAACTGCATACATGGGGAAGTCATCACAAGCCCTGTACAGTGTGATCCAGCTGATTCTGTCATACCTACATGTGTGAATGGACTTAAACCTGAGAAGGTTTATTATAACAATGGCTGCTGCGTTAAGTATGAGTGTCAATGTGAGTTTAAACCATGCACTAGGAAATTTATGTTTTATTAATATTAATCATAATGGTTCTACAAAGCAAATAATTTACATTGTCCTTGGCAATTTATTCTATTTAATTTTGCTTTAACTTTTTTCTGAAATAACAGGTCGATGCAGTGGCTGGGGTGACCCTCATTACAATACTTTTGATGGAACTTATTATGCTTTCCAAGGAAACTGCGACTATGTGTTGGTCCGAGAAATCATCCCAAAATACAATATCAGTGTCCATGTTAAAAACTACTATTGCGATGTTACAAATAATTTTGCTTGCCCTGAGTATGTGATTGTGAAGTACAAATCTTATGAAATCAAGCTATCAAGTAACAGTAAAGAAATGCAGGTGAGTGTCACAAATATGTAAGCCAAATTTTTTCGAAATTCAAATGCTCTTGAAAGACAAGCTCTGAAATATACTGACTTAAGAAAATGACAACTTAACACATTTTCAATGCTAATATGACTTAACACTAGGGCTGGGTTGAAAATATTGATTTCCCCAATGACGAACCCCAACTTAAATTTTTAGTGTGCTGTTTTCAGTTGATGCATGAACAAAACTTTACTAAATTATTTGTTGTATGCCTCCCATCCATTCAAACAATGAATACCATTTTGCTGCTCTTTAATGTGGAGCAACAGATCACTGTAGCCGTTTCAGGTCAAGCAAAGTGGCATCGCAGAGTGCACTTTACTGCTAGTAATAGCAAGGGATAAACATCCTACCGATGTGTTAATTATGCGCCTGCGATAACTCACATGTGCAAGTCAGCAGTGTAGTCATTCTTGAAGTGATAATTTGCATGTATGGTGATTAGATTCACTGTTTTTGTTTGCTTGCTGGCTGGAACTTGTGAATTGTGAATATTGTGTCAATGCCAGGCCCTACTTAACACTGCTAGAATACCTACACTATCATCTTCCAACATACCTTCTGATGTTAATGTCTATTCCTTGCTATAACTAGCAGTAAAGTGCACTCCGCAATGCCGCTTAGCTTGACCTGAAGTGGCTACAGTAGAACCTACACTAGAACTGCAAAAATGTAATCTAAGGTTCAATATTCATTACAACTCAAAAACCCTTGTTGCCTACAGGTCTATGTCAATGATGTTGTAAAGGTCCCAACCTTCTTGAATGAAGACTTCAGCATTACCACTTCTGGCATGGCAGTGATTCTGAATATCAATGAAATCAAAGCTGAAATTTTAGTCAGTCATCAAGGCTTTGAGATCAATCTTCCATTCTCCTACTTCCATGGTAATACGGAGGGACAGTGTGGTGAGTACAGTTTGGTGCCTTTGTTGCAATAAATATAACCACGATAAACCATATTTCTAGACTATGAAGTCTAGTATCTCAAAATTATCTAGAATGTTCTTTTGTAGAATAACTGAATTTAAATATACCTAAATAATAATGTCTAGTGTTTCTGTCAATTCAATTTTTTTAAATGCTGTCATTATTTTTAGGGGTTTGTGACAATGATGCCACAAATGACTGCAGACGTCCTGATGGAACAATTGACCAATCATGTGAGCAAATGGCAGCATTGTGGGCAGACTCTCCAGGATGTGAAATCCTTCCACCACGTCCAAGCGAACCTACTCCTTCCTGCACAGCACAAATCTGCGATGTCATTAAGAGCGAGTAAGAAAAAGCTAACAACAACAATCACAATATCTGACACTAGCCGCACCAAATAGAATGGCAAAAATAATGACTTTTTTAAACACACCATATGTGGTAGTTGGTAGTTGCGCCCCAAACTCAAGCCATTGGTTGAGCCAAAGTGATTTTGTGTCCACTTAGACCGCTTAAACAAATTGCAATTCCATTTGATACCGCAAATAGCACAGAAATTACACACTTTACCTTGAATTAATAATAAAAAAAATGGCTTCCACCCTTTTTGTGTTTTTGGTAGTGCTATCAAACATTCTATTGAACCATGCTATGCTTCAGTTTACATTTTCTCCCTAAACTTCTGTGTTTTGTTCAGTTTGTTCAAGAGCTGTCATGACATCATTCCCTATCAAAGCTACTATGAGGCATGTAAATATGATGTTTGCTACAAAAATGACTCCATGGCCTGTGCCAGTGTGGAAGCCTATGCACAGCAATGTGGCCAGGAGTCTATCTGTGTGGACTGGAGAGGCTCAGCCGACCTCAACGGGCTATGCAGTAAGAGAGCAAAACGAACCCACCATAACACAATGTTGGATCTTTTATCTGATAGTATCCTAAATCTCTTCATTGTCATTGGTTAATAGCATACAAATGTGCCGATCACAAAGTCTACAAGGCATGTGGGCCTAAAGTGGAAAAAACCTGCAGTACAAGGTAACCACTCTCTATAACAATTCATATCCAAGTGGAAATATAATACTATCTAATTGTTCAAACTTCACTGCATTAACACTCTTCATGCCATATGTGCTTGGTTTACAACCAGATACAATGAGATGTTTGTGGAAAACCAAAGCAAAAATGACAATCAAACATTCATGGAAGGTTGTTTCTGTCCCGACAACACATATCTAGTTAGTTCAACAACAGATAAGTGTACACCTACTTGCGGTAAGCAATTTTACTTCATTTACGATATCTGTTATATTAATGTGTCTTTCAGTCAAATTTTATTGATGCATTTTGCATTCCCTACATGTAGATTGCATCGGCCCTGATGGAATACCAAGACAGGTATGCATCTTTTAGTAGTAGTAATAGCAGTAAAACAATTTACATTATATTTACTAGGATTGTGAACTTAAATTTAGTCCAGGGGTTCTTAACTCTTCCACTTTCCTGTTGAGTTCAGCTTACCAAACGTACCTGCCTATAACTTTATAGCAGGGGTAGGCAAGTTCGGTCCTAGAGAGCCACTGACCTGCAGAGTTTAGCTCCAACCCTGAAAAAAATCCTTCAGCTGCCTATAGCCTTAGTAATCCTGAAGAGCTTAATTTGCTTGTTCAGGTGTGTTTTATTAAGGTTGGAGCTAAACTCAGCAGGACAGCGGCTCTCTAGAACCGAACTTGCCTACCCCTGCTTTATAGTAATCCTGAAGACCTTAATTAGCTTGTCCAGGTGTGTTTGATTAGGGTTGGAACAAAACTCTGCAGGAAAGTGGACATCAAAGGCCAATATTAAGAACCCTACCAATACATATGATTAGACTTTGCATTACAGATTTGCGCAAAACCTTTGCAATATTTTCTAATTGTCGATAAAAAACTATTGCGAAATGATGCCTTTTCCATTAACTGATGTTAAGCGACTAAAATGTAATATTTTTCTCTCGCAATAAGCCAATCCAAAAATCACTAGCCATTATTTTTAATCGAAGGAGACGTAGGCATGTTATCCAAGCATTAATGGCTAGGAAAGCCTCTTATACTTGGGAGCGGCCACGTATAAGGTGTTTCTCCTTAATATCTACTTTGAGGTCTTGATAAATTGTGGCATTTCTTTGTTGTTTAGAATCCAGTATTCCCATAATTATTTTGTCTTTTATGAGTTTAATAAAGAACTGTCTCGTCTTCTGTCCAAAAATTCTACGTACACCAAGTGACCTGTAAATGAACGAAATATTCCTTTTCTTAAATTGCCTGGAAAACCGCCTCATGCAAGCGTAAATACTTTTTTGTGGTATATGAGAGTTTTTGCGAAATTGACGTGTTTACATTGGGCGTATTTTCAGTTCACAATTTGAAGGGTAATGGAAATGCAGCTATTGAAACATAGCAGAGTGTAACTATCACACTACTGCAAAGCTATTCTGAAATATAAAGATACTTTTCTCATTTAGTCAAAGATAAAATGGCATTTGAACACAATCAACCACTCGCATCTAACTATTATCAACTTATTTCCTCTCCTGTAGCCTGGAGATACATGGATTGTTAACTGTACAACATACAAGTGCTCCAGTGAGAGCTTTGGTGTTGTCCAAGAGCCTATGAATTGTCCGACCATAAAGCCCTGTGGCCATGGATACAAAAGCGTGATTGAAAACTGCTGTCCAACCTGCGGTAAGTAACCAAGCACAATGACTATCAGAGTGCTAAAAGTTTCCTCGAAAGTGGGTACTGGTGGAGCTTGTGCATGTCTGGCTCCATTCCTATAGAAATTCATAATGTAATTTATTAAAAAAATCTAGTTGAAGAAATTTTCCATAATAATTTAAATAAGACTCCCTGCCCCTTCTGCCCATTTAGTGTGTGATACCAGCCTGTGTTCTACGAAATGTGATGTGGGATATGAGTTAGCAGCAGATAAACCTGAGAACAGTTGCTGTGCACCCTGTGGTAAGTCTCAAATTTCATATCTAGACTACTAATATTAAACTAAAAGTATTGTTCACATTTAATTTTTTTTTCTACAAAAAGCGTTTGGTATTTATGTGGATTTTGTGTAATCCACAACTAGAAAGGTTGTTAAATGAATTACTTTATAGTTGTTCAACTTAATAAAACATTTCTGACTGTATTGTTTTTCTTTTTCAATTCAGTGCCTAAAGAAGTCTGTGTATACAATAACTCTGAGTACCAGGTGAGCTGCTGGGTTCATGTGTTTATACTAACCGCATATTATAATATTATTACATTATATGCTTTTCACCATTAAAACGTTAATCTTTGTTTAAAATCTCTTTTTTAGCCTGGAGTTAAAATCCCTACGGAGCCTTGTTTGGAATGTTACTGTGAAATGGCTAAAGACCCACAGACTGAACTACATCCTGTGGAATGCGTTAATAAAGTCTGTACACCTTGCGCTGAGGTAATAGTTACAATTTATGCTTTAGATTAGGTTTGATTTATATTAACTTAATACATCAAGTGTCTGAACTTCTAGTAAAGCCTATTTGGACTGTGAGATTTGATTTCTGAAAGTTAAAGTATGTTTTCATTCTTTTTGCACTCCAAGGGCTTTGAGCGTGTGGAACAAGAAGGAGAGTGCTGTGGAACATGCAAGCAAAATGCCTGTATTTATACTGCGCCAGACAACACCACACATACTCTCGAGGTACATTTGAAAACATTCTCAAACTTTTCTTCAACCATCTAATTCAATGAACCTTTGTAGTTTTTCAATCCTCATGTTGCCTGTCTTTCTTTTTTCTTTTAGGTTGGAGAAGTGCAAAATTACAAATGCGAGAATGTTACCTGCAGTGAAACTAATGGCTTGTTTGTAACAGAGAAGAACACACCAAAATGCCCTTACTTTAATCCAGATGACTGTGAGCCTGTAAGTCGAATATATACTATATGTTTTATATGTTTTTACTTCTATATGGGTCACCGACGAATAAGGTTTTTAAAAGTGTAAAAAAAACATAATGGAGATATTAATTTTGAAGTATTATTAAGTGTTAACAATGAGATTATGTCTTTTTTATAATCAATTAACACTGCTTTTGTCATTTTTTACTAAATTTGTCACCAAAAAAGTAATTAGGTTTAACCAAAATTCGGTTATACCGAATGACACTTTTGGTTATACCGAATGACGATATTTTAAAACAATGCTAGCTAGCTAGCTAGTTAGCTTGCAGGCTTAGCTAGCAAAAGGACAATAAAACATTTTATATTTAGTACAAGTTTTTAAAATATTACCACATTTTCCATGTTTTATAGCAGTTATACCGAATGACCTGATGTTTCGGGACACGCGTATGATCAAGTGAAAACATGAATTTTTCAAATAAAAGATAGTTAGTTACTTTGCTTCACGACCATGTGGTCCTTCACAGGTGTCTGAATGATGTGAAAATGGTCTCTTTATATTGGTTACTCTGAATGACATCAATGAAATTCATTTTTCCATTAATAAATTGGCCTTTGGACGGTTAAACCGAATGACATTTTGACAAGTCAAAATCTTTAAAATACCTTTATATGTAGCAAAATATAATTAAAACCTTTTGGGTTCAATAAAATAGATCTAGTTGTACTACCTTACATACTTTGGATATCATATCTTTGTTTTTTATTATTATTAAAGCCTTTGGACAAAAAAATGACCTGTCACGTCATTGACCCATATATGCTACAGCAAAATATGTTTTGTACTGTACAAACTGTACATTATTTAGTATGTTTTTAAAGCTATTTTAACATTTTATTAAACATGTTTATGTCATAATACCAGTGCAATACCCATGTCTTTATACAAATTTGTGTTCTCATAAATCATGAAAACAAGCACACACACACACACACACATATTACATAAACAATAACTTGTTTATAATAATCTTCAACATTTTGTATTATGGTTTGGTTACTTTCTATTATTATGCTAAAATGTGTGACTGTTTTTATACAGGGAACTGAGAGATATGATGCAGATGGATGTTGCAAGATCTGTAAGCAACTCTTTAATTATTGTCTATTTATTACCTGCTACCAGTAATGCTTTGAGAAATGATTGTCATCTTACCATATTTACAGCAGATCAAATTGTAGATGATAAAGAATTGTAAAAATGACTGTTTCACTGCCATTCTCCCTCAAATGTACTAAAGATTAAAGAAGAAATCCATCATGAGCATATCAATATTACATAAAACACAATGGATCAGATGCACTGTTCCTGAGATTGAGTCACAAGTTTACCCCCTCTCTCTCTTTCTCACTCTAACATCTTAGGTGAGCCCAAGTCCTGCATTGTTCTGAAGAACACCACCCATGTGGATGCAAACGACTGCAAATCCATCTACCCCATAGAAGTGACGTCCTGCAGTGGTCACTGTGGCACCCAATCAATGTAAGAGCACATGCACATCTAACTGACCATGAAAATACTCCATTTTGAATCCTGAGATTACCTTGATTATGCAATCATTTCATAGCTAAAGTCCATTTGAAATTTGCCACATTTATAATTTTAGTCATCATCAGAAAGCATCATATGAAATTCCCAATGGATAACATTAAATCCACCAAAAAAGAAGTAAAATTGGTTACTAACTGCGTTCCACAATGACTTTAACATGAGTTAGCATCATATTTCATACATAAGCATCTAAGATTTGAGAAACTGACAGCACACATTGAATATCTTAATATGTAGCATAACTCATAATTACCAAATCACCCAAAAGAAATCAGTTTCCTCCATTGTCATCAATACAGCAGTATTTGATTATTAAATGTTGTGTTTGTATGAAAAAACAAGCTAATAAAAGCATATTCATCTTGGACACCTGCACAGGTATTCAATGGAAAAGAACATCATGATGCACAGCTGTTCTTGTTGCCGAGAAGAGAAATTCAGCAGACGACAGGTGACGCTGAAGTGTGCCGATGACAGCGAGATCGTTCATGACTACATTCACATTGAGAGCTGCACATGCACTCCTACCAAGTGTGAAGAATAGAAGATCTGAAGACTGGATAAAAGATGCTGATCTTAATCAAAGCTTTTCCTTTGATTATTGCTGATTTGAACTAAATTACTTGATATTTTTAAGTAATAACAACTGAAGTTGTGTTTAGAATAATCTAATAAAAACTAATTCATGCTTTTATTTTAGGGATATGGTTTTCACTTATTTTGAAATGTCTGTAGCAGGACTATTTCAATTGTTTCTTTGTTTTCAAGCTTTTTTGCTTTCTTCTATGATGTAATAAAAATTCTATATAATTTTAATGAAATGAATGTTCAACAAAATAAAAAGTTAACCTGCAACAAAGTTCATTGCTTTCCATTTTGCGTCGGTGAAGTTGTAGTCTCAATCTCAGTTGTGCTTAGAAATGATTTTGACTACTCCAGATGAAATTGAGAAAAGGTTTAATATCGGTTTAATAGGTTTAAAAAGGTTTAATATCTTAGAAAAGTTAAAATATCAAGCAACTGTATAATCATCTACTGTAAATGTGAATTTCCAGATACTTTCCTGCAGTCAGCAAGATGTATACATATCTCACAATCATAAAACTTGTTCTGACACTTATGTATCCCAATTTCAGCCTCCAAATTGACTAGAATGGCTTCTCAAGAAAGTCCAAGCCAAAAAAAGTCACAACCTATGTACTTATATACAGTTTATACAATACCCCATATAATACCACAACATAACATATATGTAAACAATGGCTTGACAACATCTTTGTCAATGCTTCAGTCTGTAATAAAAATATATATATGACTATTGCAACAATACAATATTACAATAGGTTTAACATCGTGCATTGTTTTCTAATAACTGCTCTCATAATTAATAATCAACGACATTTCCGATCCATAAATCAATATATAGGAAACCAATAGGCTACATGTCACCAACCAATGTCAGACTATGACAGATAAAATAATTGTAAATGAATGGAGAGCCCTCCATCTAAAATCAACTCACCATTATCCACTCTTATGCGCAAAGTAGTTCATAAATAATATATCTTATCAATGTTTTTGCTTCACCTGTTGCCAGCAAGGAGCTTTGAAAGGGTGCCTCTAGCGGCACCAAATAGAATTGCAATAAAAATGGCAGCGAAAACAGTTACATTGGACTGAGAAAAAGTCACTTGGGTATTGTGTAATATTTTAAATCTTCTAAGTCAAGAACTTGCTCATTTTATAAATCCACCGCATTAAATAAATGATTTTACAATCAAAAAAATCGATCTTGTAATCACCAAAAACGATTGTGATTGGTCCATTCAATCAATCGCTGAGAAAAGTTACTGGTACCACATTTTAATGCAATCTATAAACAGATATGGATATTAATTTAAACCTAATAATTAACCTTATTAGTGCAAATTAATAGCAAAAAGTACTCTGAGAATTGTAAAAAATGTAATGATAAAAGCGACTGTGCTGCTAACCCCGCCCATACGGGCCAATCAAATGTACAGAAGCGACATGACGTAATAGGAAGTGTTTCATGCACATACTGGCGGGAGTTTCGGTTGTTATTAAACAAGGTAACGAGTTATTACCGACTGTAAAAGGATATCAAGCAACACTGCTTCTGAAAGGAACATTTATAAACATAAAATTCGCTTAAACAGGCAAGTGTTTACACTGTAAAGTTAGTCTATACACTTCACGCGTTTAAAAGTTTCGATTTTATATGTCTGTTTTATTAAATGCGAATCTGACAGTTGATGTTCTTCGCTTATTTTCTTATTGATTTTATTTCTATTAGGTTGTCCTTATCCAAATATCGCTTTTAAAAGACAAATGACTTATTTTACAATATTCATATTTGCTATGTTAGCCAACGAGATAAATCTTACAGATATTCTATTGATATGACTATTTTTGCTTACACAAAGAAGCCTATTACATATTTTAATATTTCACATTCACTAATTATAATGAACAGGTATGTATGAATGAATGTATGTGTGCATATGCAATAAAAGCATGAGTTGCTTCATAAATAACCGTGTTCTTGCATTGCACATATTCTTTTCACATATAAATGGTTATTATTAATATTTTTCATTGGTTATAACGTCCCTGAACCGCTAAATAACTATAGAAAGCAGAGAATATTGAGGAATAATTCACCCTAAAAATGCATTTTCTCGTATTCTCTGATAGTTTTCAGTGGAACACAAAATGAAAATCATTTTTGCAGAGATAACGTTACAGTGGCATTTCATAAAGTGATTATCAAATGTGAAGCTCCAAAAAAATGCCATAAAAGTAGAAATTATGCAGATCAAATTCTCTTTTTAGGACGTTGTGTTCCTCTTGTTTTAATTGCATGTGTTTATGTGACCTTATACTCACAGGTCCGGGCACATAGATGTCCAAGATGAAGGTTTCTGTGGATAAGATCATATCATTATCGGAGAGTGATGGTGTAGATGAGCTACAGAAGCATCTCACTTTATTGTCTGATGATCAGGTTTGTGTTTCTGTGTACTGTAGTGAATAGTCTCTATGCAAATTAGTCTCTAATCATGTTATGTACAAGGCATCATCTTTAAATTATGTGCAGATGACTTTCAAATGCTTTTTTGTCCCTCTACAGCTCACCACCATGCTTACGAATAGTGCTCTGAAAGGGAAGGATACAGGCGTCCTGATCAAAGCCATATTTAAAGGTAATGACAGTGTTCATTTGATTTCATTTTAATACACCTAGGGTATTTCTACAATGGTATCATCAAATTGTGTTTGTGTGTGATGTTAGGTTCACCGGTAAGTGTATCACATGGCGCTAACCGAAGACTGCTTGTGTACAAGCACTGTATTCCACTGTGTGAATCTGGAGACCTGCAGACGGAGGTGGCCTCGGATATCATTGGGCTTCTGATGTTGGAGGTGACTTGCTTACCATACTGTTGTACACAAATTAATAGTGATGTAGTGGTTAAAGGTCTTGGCTGGTAACAGTAGGTTGAATGTTCAAACCCAATATGGGGAGATCAATGGGAATGAACCTGTAATTAAAGTGTTTTCTAGATTATTACTGTTTGTAGATAATAAATATTTGATGGTTCAAAAACCTGATTTAGAGAGGTTGAACTTGACTATTTAAGTCAAAATAAAAGTTGCGACCCTCTTTTCTTCCCTATTGTGACATATATCCGAGAGAAAGGCTTCTCGAAAAAGAAAATGTAGGGCGGGACTTGATTTTGTCCATCGGGAACTGATTGGATGATTGTGGTTTGCTATTGGTCAATCTCATGTGAGTGACAGGTTGCTCCACCCTCATGCCAGTAAACACATCATCATCAGAGAAGAGATTTTGCCGCAAGAAAGGAGAAGATATTTTGATTAAAGATTATGAGGGCACATGAATTATAAAAAAACAATGTGCACGGATAAACTATTTATAATAAATACTGCTATATTCCATAAAAATAAGAGTTATTTAATACTATGCCTGTATAATATGGATCTCTTCTGTGCCATAGACACACAGTCTACCTGGTTCCGCATTAGCCACGTTAGCATCTCTATATGTGGATGCCATCAAAGTGGGTGAGATGAACAGTGGCAGATCGCTGGAACTTTTCCCTACAATCCTAACGGCTCTTGCTGCTACAGAAACATTGGCTTACGGGAAAGGTAAGGTGATATTTGCTAAGCCCAAACTTCTGTTAAAAAAGAAAATAACTCTGTAGAGTGAAACAAAAACAACAGTTATATCTGTTCAAAAATGTTAAGTGATAAGACACTTTTTTTGGCTTTAAAGGATTAGTTCACTTTCAAAAAAAATTTCCTGATAATTTACTCACTCCCATGTCATCCAAGATGTCCATGTCTTTCTTTCCTCAGTCGAAAAGAAATTAAGGTTTTTGATGAAAACATTCCAGGATTATTCTCCTTCTACTTACTGAACGAACGTGGCGCCAGTTCCATTTTTTTCCGTAAGTAGAATAGGGAAGGCGTAGGACATACAGCGTAAGCTTTTTGAAGAATACGAAAGTGCGGTTTTGGCGGAAGCACGTGCAAGGCGATCATTTGTGTTTATAAAGCATATACAGTTGTATTTTTTCCGAAAATTACAGATCGTTTCTCTAGATAAGACCCTTATTCCTCATCTGGTATCGTTTAAAGCCCTTTGAAACTGTAAATTTTGACCTTCAACTGTTTGGTGCCCATTGAAGTCCACTATAAGGAGAATAATCCTGGAATGTTTTCATCTAAAAACTTCATTTCTTTTCGACTGAAGAAAGAAAGACATGAACATCTTGGATGACATGGGGGTGAGTAAATTATCAGGAAAATTTTATTTGAAAGTGAACTAATCCTTTAATTTCTTTTGTTTTTAAACTTTTGATTTTTCATAAAATGGCAAACAAAATGTATGTACACTACTGTTCAAAAGTTTGAGGACAGTAAGATTTTTTAAATACTTTTATTCAGTAAGTACACATTATATTGATTAATAGTTACATCAAATACATTTGTATTACAAAACATTGATAATAATAAAATATTTCTTAAGCACCAAATCAGCATTTAAGAATGATTTCTGAAGGATGGTGACTCTGAAGACTTTTTATTATTATTATTTGATGTTATTATATAGTAGTGTACATACACATTTACTTTTTCTTTTACTTCAGGTGAGCTGAGTGGAGATGAATACAAGAAGCAGCTGATCAACAGTCTTTGCTCTAGCAGGTGAAATCAGCATTTGAAGTGCTTTAATATTGTTTTTCAATAAGTAATCCATAAAAACAAAGTGACAGTGCTGTCCAAGTAAAATCAGAACACAAAAAGCAGACAATTTTCAATCTATAAACTATACTGCACCAACATTTTAGTAACATATCTCCAATTCACGCAGATGGGATCCACAGTGTGTGATACACCTTACGACCATGTTCAGGTATGTCGAAAAATACTGGCTAGTTATCAACTTTGTGTCTTGAACGCACACAAAAAACACCATGTCTTTTGTGTCAGGGATGTTCCGTTATCTGCTGAGGAGCTTCAGTTTTTGATTGAGAAGATTCTACGAATGTTCCTCAAGTTGGATCTACAGGAGATTCCACCTCTGGTCTATCAGCTGCTGCTGCTGTCTGCCAAGGTCTGACATCAGTTTATATGTTTTAAAAGCACTTTAAACAGTGTGTCTATATGGTCAGATTCTTATATTTTCATCAACAGGGCTGTAAGAAGTTGGTTCTAGAGGGAATCATCAGTTACTTCAAGAAGCAAGACCAACTTCAGAAAGAGGAGCAGAGAAATGCAGAGTGAGTATCCAACTTGATCAGATGGTTTTGTTTATTTTGACAGGTCATTTTTATCTATGTATCTGTGTTAGGAGTGAAGATGTGGAGGTGCAGACCATCCCTCAGGATCAGCTGCGACACGTGGAGGGAACCGTCATCCTCCACATAGTGTTTGCCGTTCGTCTTGACCATGAGCTCGGAAGGGAGTTTTTTAAAAACCTAAAGGTGAACGTCTGCCTGCCTCATGAATAATTACCCACATAACCTTTTCTTTGAGCATCTTTGAGTGCTAGCTGGTTGTCTTCCTCTGTAGGTGGCCCAGAGTGATCCATTGTGTCCCTTCAGTATCGCTCTACTGCTCTCTGTGGCTCGTATCCAACGGTACGAGGAGCAGGTACGTCTGGGTTTCATTCTTCCTCTTTAAACCTAGTGAGCTGTAGAGCTGGATGATGTAGCAAAAAAAAAAAATTGGATCATTTTTCATAGATGGATGCATTTTTTGGAGGGGGGTGGCTTCAAAATTGCATCCCCCATTCATTATCATTATAAAGCTTGGATGAGCAAGGATATTTTTAAAGGTGCCATCGAATTGAAAATTGAATTTACCTCGGCATAGTTGAATAACAAGAGTTCAGTACATGGAAATGACATACAGTGAGTCTCAAACTCCATTGTTTCCTCCTTTTTATATAAATCTCATTTGTTTAAAAGACCTCCGAAAAACAGGCGAATCTCAACATAACACCGACTGTTACGTCTGTAAACGACTGTAAACAGTCGGGGTATACGCCCCCAATATTTGCATATGCCAGCTCATGTTCAAGGCATTAGACAAGGGCAGCCAGTATTAACGTCTGGATCTGTGCACAGCTGAATCATCAGACTAGGTAAGCAAGCAAGAACAATAGCGAAAAATGGCAGATGGAGCAATAATAACTGACATGATTCATGATGATATGATATTTTTAGTGATATTTGTACATTGTCTTTCTAAATGTTTCGTTAGCATGTTGCTAATGTACTGTTAAATGTGGTTAAAGTTACCATTAGACATGCTGCATGACGAACACTTTGTAAAGATCCATTCTGAGGGTTATATTAGCTGTGTGAACTTTGTTTATGCAGTGATAGAGTCGAGAGCTCGGGAGGGGGCGGAGAGCATGCGATTTAAAGGGGCCGCAGCCTGAATCGGCGCATTTCTAATTATGCCTCAAAAAAAAAAAATGAATTAAAAAAAATCTATGGGGTATTTTGAGCTGCAACTTCACAGACACATTCAGGGGACACCTTAGACTTATATTACATTGTGTAAAAAAACGTTCGATGGCACCTTTAAATATATTTCCCATTGTGTTTGTCTGAAAGAAGACAGTCATATACACTTAGGATGGCTTGAGGTTGAGTAAATCAAGGGATCATTTTCGTTTTTGGGCGCCCTAACCCTTTAATATTACCCATAATGCTTAGGTATTTGAGTTCCTGAAGAGTGCCATCACAAAGAACTTTAAGGATGATCAAATTCAGCACAGCTCGAAGTTTCTGCAGGAACTGCTGCCTCAGTGTAACAGCGTCTCCAACATGATTCTGGACACCGTCAAAAACAGGTCTGGTTAAACTGCAGTGCCTTTTTGTTCCTTCATTTATTTAGTAGTATTGTTCAGTGTGTCATGTCTTCATCTGCAGTGTGTTTGGCTGGGATCATGTCACTCAAGGTCTGGTGCAACTGGGATTTATACTTATGGACTCATTTGGGCCTAAAGCTGGAGCATTTGGGAAGGTCACAGAAGGAACATCCACCACTAAAACGCCAAACCAGCAAGCATGTCGACTTGGTGGACAAGTTCTTCTTGAGAGCTTCAAGGTACAGTATAGTTGTCAACCAATGTTTTTCCAATTGTAATACAAATTATGCTCCATATATTGCAAATATGTGACAAGAAGCTGAATCTTTGTGTTTTCTTTTTGTACAGATGCATGAACCAATCAGAGGAGAGATCCTAGAACAAGTCTTGAACCGATTGGTGACTAAAACAGCCTCGCCTGTCACCCATTTCATTGGTTAGGAGTTGTTTTTTGCTTTTTCATTCAAGTTTGCTGATGTTTCATTTATATCTAAAATTTTGTTCTTCTTGTCTTGACCACAGACCTTCTTTCCAGCATTGTGATGTCTGCTCCCATGATCCTTTTGGAATCTTCCTCCAAGGTCACAGAAACATTTGATCAGCTCTCCTACTTGCCCCTCAGCACTGTACAGGGGCTCCTCAAAGCTGTGCAGGTAACATCTCAATCCACATGATATTAAAGAGGACCTCTTATGCTTTTTTATATTTTCAGCTTTGTTTAGTGTGTAATGTTGCTGTTTGAGCATAAAAAAAGTTCTGTAAAGTTACAAAGTCACTTAAAACGGAGTTATTCTCTGTATCACCTCCATTGTAGTCTTGAGTTTTCTTCTGGAAACAAACACATTTAAATCCTTTTTGGAAGACTTCAAGACTTTGTAAAAGGGCATAATATGGCTTCTTTATTAAGTATGAGTCACATGATCAGCTGTGTGATGCGTTTAATGTGTCCTCTGCTCAGCCCCTGCTCAAAGTGAGCATGTCTATGAAGGATGCCTTGATCCTGGTCCTCCGGAAGGCCATGTTCTCCAGGTACAGTAAGGAACATCCACACATCCAGATGTATTTTCCTCTGTGTTGAATGATGACTTAAAGTACTAAAGGATCTTCTTCTCTCTGAAGTCATTTAGATGGCAGGAAGTCAGCAGTGGCGGGATTCCTGTTGCTACTGAAGAACTTCCGTATTCTGGGGAGTTTAGCTTCCAGCCAGGCCAGTCAGGCCATTACATCCAGCCAGGTAAACTATAAACATCTGCTTAAAGTTCACCCAAAAATGTAGGGCTGCACAACGATTAATCACGATTAATCATTTGCAAAATAAAAGTCTGTGTTTACTTAATATATGTGTGTGTTCTGTGTATAATAATTATGTATAAATACACACACACACATGTATATATTTAAGAAAAATGTATATCTATATATAAAATATTTATATTTAAATGTAATATAAAATATATATAAATATAAATATTTATTTATACATGCATATATTTCTTAAATTTATACATGTATGTACGTGTATTTATATATACTTAATTATTATACAGAGAACACACACATATATCAGGTAAAAACAGACTTTTATTTTGGAAACGATTAATCACGATTAAAACGATTAATCGTTGTGCAGCCCTACAAAAATGAAATTTCTGTCATTAATGACTCACCCTCATGACGTTCCAAACCTGTAAGACTTTTGTTCATCTTCGGAACACAAATTAAGATATTTTTGATGAAATCTGACAGCATTCTGTCCCTCCATTGACAGCTACGCGAATCTCAAAATGAATATCTATTTTTCATAGTGTACATAATGTTGTGATGCCTAAATTCACTTGTAGCATTGAAAATTTTTGAATGTGTTTGTTAGTAGGGCTGCATGATTAATCAAAATAAAACCAAAATGGTGGCTTTTTGTCAACAAAAGAGAAGCTTGATGGTCTAACGTGTGAAAGAAAGAAATTAAATTGTACTGTAAAGTAAAATAATATTATTATTAATATTTATTTTTTTCTGAAATACTCTGTTACAGTGAAATATTACAATAATAATAATAATAAGTCTTGTTTTTAAATGTTTTTAGTTATAAGTAAAATAATAATATTTTATAGTCATATTGATATATATTATACAAATTGTGCAGCCCTACAAACAAGCACAGGAAACCAGGAAGGGAAAAAACATTTAAAATTGAAATTAATTTAGAAAAATAACTAGATTTATATAATTTAATTAGAATTTCAATTATCATTAATAGTAAATATGCTAGTTTGTGGAGATGCAACAATAAGCAGCCAATAAAAAAAGTCTAAATTTATTTAATTTCTATTATTAAGTCATTTGAATATGTTCTAATAGTGCTAAGTTATGACATGACGGTGGTACCTTTGCTATACACTATTAACACCTCTGAATTCCCCCTCAGGAAGCAGTCAACTTTCTATTGGTCTACATAATGCTACTACATTGTGACGTCGATTCAACACCAGCCAATCCGGTTTAACTGTGTGAACGTAACTGATTCCCATTGCAGGTCCAGGCGGACGTCCACTCACGCTATAACACTGCCGCTAATGAAGCCTTCTGCCTGGAGATCTTGAGCAGTCTACGCCGGTGCCTTAACCAGCAGGCTGACGTCCGGCTCATGCTTTATGAAGTCTGACCCTCTCATTTCCCATTTACAAATAAAGGAGTAAAAGAATATTCAGCGATCCTCTCTGTTTGTCATCTGCGCTGTACTGAGAAAGTGATTTGTTTGATTTTGTAGGGTTTCCACGATGTCCTTCGTCGTAACTCTCAGCTTGCAAGTTCCATCATGCAGACCCTCCTGTCACAAGTGTGTATCATCCTTTATCAAATCAACTCTTACGCCTTCCTTCCTTATGTACTGATCCAATTGTGTTTACCAGTTGAAGCGATACTTTGAACCTGAGCAAGATCTGCTTCCGCCTCTGAAGCTGGAGTCGTGTATCAGCGCACATGGAGATCAGGTGTTCCTCCAGGAGCCTCTGGTACTGATGCCATGCCTCAATCACATCGATGTGCTGCACATGAACATGTATGAAACTTCAGGTCATGTATGTTTCTCCAGGCCCACCTGCTCTGCTGCACGGTTCACTGCCTGCTGTGGAACCAGAATGTACAGTCGGGATGCAGTGTGAGCGATGATGATGATGATGATGAAGATGAGGAGGGCGGAGTCCAAAGTGAACTGCACACTATACTAGAAAGCATAACGAAGCGCATGATTAAAAGCGAACTGGAGGATTTTGAGTTGGTATGTCATAATGAATGTCTAATATAGCTGAAAATATCAAACAATTCAAATTATTTACTTAGATAATACAGTTTATTCAGCAAGGATGCATTAAATTGCTCAAAAGTAACAGTAAAGACATGTTACAAAAATTTTAATTTCAAAGAAATTTTCCTAAAAAAAAAGTATCACGGTTTACACAAAAACATTAAACCTAACTACATTTTTGCCATTTTCATGTTTCATTTTCTGCGTCTCAGGATAAGTGTGCTGAATTTTCCACGAGTTCCAGTGTCGGAGTAAAGAACAGCATCTACGCCGTGTTGGTGATGGGGCTGAACGAGGTTCTCATGGAGTACAACTTCATCACTGCTAATTACAAGTGTGTGTTTGTGAAAACCTTGTTTCTGAATACTTTTAAATCAGGCATGACATGTTAGATGTGTTTAACATATTCTGTGGTGCACATGCTGAGCAGTAAGAACCATTTTGAGGACATTCTGGAGCTGTTCAAGCGCTATCATAAGGTGTCTGAGATCCTGAGGGAGCGGGCAGGGAAGGGCCGCCCCACGTCGTCCAGCAAAACCCCTCGCAGCTTGCTGTCTCTAGGATTCATCTCCATGTTACTCACTGCTCTCTTCAGGTAGTTTTGTAATGTTATTAATGTCACTTTTGAATCATTTAATGCATACTTGCTGAATAAAAGTATTAATTTCTTTTAGAGACAGCACTCAGAGCCGTGAGGAGAGCCTGTCTGTGTTGCGTTCCAGTGGGGACTTCCTGCGGTACTGTGTGAGCGTGGCTCTGCAGAAGATCCAGCAGCTGGAGGAGACCGGACACACAGACGGACCGGAGGGACAGAGCCCTGACAAGACCTTCCGCCATCTCTGTGACATCACCAGGTGATTGGGCAACACATTTTATTATGGAAACAACTGGACTTAAAAGATTAGTTCACTTCAGAATTAAAGGTGCCCTCGAATGAAAAATTGAATTTATCTTGGCATAGTTAAATAACAAGAGTTCAGTACATGGAAATGACATACAGTGAGTCTCAAACTCCATTGTTTCCTCCTTCTTATATAAATCTCATTTGTTTAAAAGACCTCCGAAGAACAGGCGAATCTCAACATAACACTGACTGTTACGTAACAGTCGGGGTGTTCGCCCCCAATCTTTGCATATGCCAGCCCACGTTTCCAACATTATAAAAGGCATTAGACAAGGGCAGCCAGTATTAAGGTCTGGATGTGCACAACCAAATCAGACTAGGTAAGCAAGCAAGAACAATAGCGAAAAATGGCAGATGGAGCAATAATAACTGACATGATCCATGATTACATGATATTTTTAGTGATATTTGTAAACTGTCTTTCTAAATGTTTCGTTAGCATGTTGCTAATGTACTGTTAAATGTGGTTAAAGTTACCATCGGTTATTACTGTATTCACGGAGACAAGAGAGACGTCGCTATTTTCATTTAAACACTTGCAGTCTGTGTAATTCATAAACACAACTTCATTCTTTATAAATCTCTCCAACAGTGTGTAATGTTAGCTTTAGCCACAGAGCACTATCAAACTCATTCAAAATCAGAAGTAAACAATATAACAGTATACAATACTCACATAATCCGACGCATACATGCCGCATGCATGACGAACACTTTGTAAAGATCCATTTTGAGGGTTATATTAGCTGTGTAAACTTTGTTAAGGAACTGTTTAAGGCAAGCGTGAGCTCTGTGGGCGTGGACCACGGGATTTAAAGGGGCCGCAGCATAAAATCAGCGCGTTTATAATGATGCCCCAAAATAGGCAGTTAAAAAAATTAATTAAAAAAAAATCTATGGGGTATTTTGATCTGAAACTTCACAGACACATTCAGGGGACACCTTAGACTTATATTACATCTTTTAAAAACATAATCTAGGGCACCTTTAAAATTTCCTCACCTAAAATTTATTTACCACCATGTCATCCAAGATGTTTTTCTTACTTCAGTCTAAAAGAAATTAAGGTTTTTGAGGAAAACATTCCAGAATTTTTCTCCATATAGTGGACTTCAATGGGGACCAACGGGTTGAAGGTCAAAATTACAGTTTCAGTGCCAGCTTCAAAGGGCTCTACACGATCCCAGATGAGGAATAAGGGTCTTATCTAGTGAAACGATTCAGTCATTTTCTAAAAAAAAAAAAAAAAAAAAAAAAAAAAAATGTATATAATTTTAACCACAAATGCTCATCTTGCACTAGCTCTGCGATGTGCCACGCATTACGTAATCACATTGGAAAGGTCATGTGTGATGTAAGGCAGAAGGTAGGGTGAAAAACTCCCATCTCATTTTCTTCCTCCAACTTCAAAATCAACCGACATCGTTGTTTTACCTTTTCTTTTTTTTTGTAAAAGGGTGTTTGACTTAGTCTTTGCATGTTTCGCTTTGTAAACACTTGCTCGGTACTTCCGCTTATGTCATGCGTGACCTTTCCAACGTGATTACGTAATGCGTGGAGCAGTGCAAGATGAGCATTTGTGGTTAAAGTATATACTTTTTTTTTTTTTTTTTTTTTTTTTTTTTTAGAAAATGACCAATCGTTTCGCTAGATAAGACCCTTATTCCTCGTCTGGGGTCATGAAGCTGCATTGAAACTGCAATTTGGACCTTCAACCCATTGGTCCCTGTTGAAGTCCACTATATGGAGAAAAATCCTGGAATGTTTTCCTCAAAAACCTTAATTTCTTTTCGACTGAAGAAAGAAAGAAAAACATCTTGGATGACATGGGAGTGAGTCAATTTTGAACCCTCAAAAAAATAAACATTTGTTAATAGTTGGCATGAAACAGTTGTTGTGATAGTCTTTTCTTCCTTCTTGTGATGTATAT
Organism: Megalobrama amblycephala; assembly: GCF_018812025.1. Classification (NCBI taxonomy): domain Eukaryota; kingdom Metazoa; phylum Chordata; class Actinopteri; order Cypriniformes; family Xenocyprididae; genus Megalobrama; species Megalobrama amblycephala. Next base: position 23,735,156 of record NC_063058.1, read on the forward strand.
CTGAGTAAAACGGCTTCTTGAACAAGAAAGAATGTAGGGCGGAACTTGATTTTGTCCATCTGGAATTGATTGGATGGTTGTGGTTTGCTATTGGTCGATCTCATGTGAGTGACAGGTTGTCCCGCCCTCATGCCAGTAAACTTGCCATTAGAGAAGATAAGAGATGTTGTTGCAAGATGGAGGGAAAGTTATTTTGATTAAAAGTAACAAGTGCATATGAATAAAAAAAAAGGTGAACAGATAAATTATTTATAATAAATACTGCGAAATTCCATAAAAAATAAGAATCATCCATTTGGATTTCATAGTGACTTTAAATACCTCATTAAAAGCTTAATGTGTTTAGTGCTTGAAAGAAGCTGAATTTCTGGTTTCCCTGCATGCAGTGTGCTAATGTGGCGCTACACTAACGTGCCGTCCACCGTTGAGGATGCTGGGAAGAAGGAGAAGGGCCAGAGTGTATCGTTACTATGTCTGGAGGGTCTGCTGCGAGTCTTCACCACAGTGCTACAGCGATACCCGACACGCATGAGCAACTTCCTGTCTTCTTTGGGTGGGCGTCTTAGCATTCCTGTGACTTCTGAATAATAGTTTTGTAAGTTTATGCTGTTTTAATGAAACGAAATCTGTCTTAAAGATGTTTCAGGGGAAGCAGAGGGAGAGGCAGAGGGCGAGGGGTCTGATCTGACAGCGCAAACGGCTTTCTACATCCGCCAGTTTCAGGTACCAGCTTCCTTTTCAAACCCAGAATGATCACAATGTTCCATTTGCTCAAATCAGTTCATATTAACCGTAAGAGAAAGTTAGAGAGGAAACACAAACCAGCAGGTGTTGTAAGTTGATCTTTTGTGTCCAGCGAGCGCTGATGAACCAGCTCAGTGGGGGAGAGGAGGAGTTCAACAGTAAAGAAGCTCAGTTATTGGTCAGCATCCTCAGCGTTCTGTCACGACAGCTCAGTCCTTCCTCTCAGCAGGTAACTCTTCAAAACACTCATGCTATGGCAGTATTGGTGGTCAGGAATCTCAATACATCTTCTTTTTGTTTTTATGTGCAGTTTACGCAAATGCTCACCTGGACTGTGAAAATTTGTAAGGAAACCAACTTCGGTAAGTGATCCATGTTCAGAGATAATGATGAAACATTTATTATGGGCAGCTAGGATGGTGTTAAAGGGATAGAAAATTTTATGTTTATCTGCTTACCCCTGGCCTAGTGCATCCAAGATGTAGGTGACTTTGTTTCTTCAGTAGAACACAAACGATGATTTTTAACTGCAACTGCTGCCGTCTGTCAGTCAAATAATGTGGGTCAATGGGAACTTCTTTTATAAGAGTAAATTCAACTTGCTTAGACATATCCAAATTAAACCCTGCGGCTCGTGACGACACATTGATGTCTTAAGACACGAAACAATCAGTTTGTGCGAGAAACCGAACAGTATTTATATAATTTTTTACCTCTAAAACACCACTATGTCCAACTGCGTTCAGCACTCGTTTAGTGATGTCTGATCGCGCTCTGACAACGGAAGTGATGTCTAGCACTCATTAAAGTATATGCGCGAGACATCACTGCCGTTGTCAGAGCGTGATCAGACATCACTAAACGAGTGCTGAACAAGTTCTACTGAAGAAACAAAGTCACCTACATCTTGAATGCACTGGGGGTAAGCAGATAAACACCAAATTTTCATTTTTGGGTGAACTATCCCTTTAAACAATTATGCATCCAACATTTTCTCGCAAGAATGAAAATATAGATATATCTCAATTATTTATGCCTTTCATTTGGGATAAAAACAATACTTTTAACCATTTTATAGCAAAAGAACCATTATTTTGCTAAGTATATTGAAAATATTTAACAAAAACAGTAAAAATCTAGTTTAAGAAAGGTATGTTTTTAATACTGTTTTTCACTAATTTAACAAAAAAATAATGACATTTTTCCATTTTCTCTTGTTTACCAATATACAAAATGCACTACTGTTCAAAAGTTTGCAACCGGTAATTATTATTTTTTTTTTTAAGAAATTACGTAATACTTTTATTTTGCAAGAATGCATTAAATTGATCAAAAGTGACCGTAAATACATTTATAACATTACAAACGATTTCCGTTTCCTACGGAAGAGGATTAGGGCCAAGCAGTAATAAAAAAATAAAACCATCTCGAGATTAAAGTTGTTAAATTTGGAGAAAAAAGTCGAAATAAAATATTGAGAATAAACTCATTGAATTACGAGAAAAAACTCGTTAAATTTCAAGAAAAAAGTCGAGATAAAATGTTGAGAATAAACTCATTGAATTACGAGAAAAAAACTCGTTAAATTTCAAGAAAAAAGTCGAGATAAAATGTTGAGAATAAACTCATTGAATTACGAGAAAAAACTCGTTAAATTTCAAGAAAAAAGTCGAGATAAAATGTTGAGAATAAACTCATTGAATTACGAGAAAAAACTCGTTAAATTTCAAGAAAAAAGTCGAGATAAAATGTTGAGAATAAAGTCATTAAATTACGAGAAAAAACTCGTTAAATTTCAAGAAAAAAGTCGAGATAAAATGTTGAGAATAAACTCATTGAATTACGAGAAAAAACTCGTTAAATTTCAAGAAAAAAGTCGAGATAAAATGTTGAGAATAAACTCATTGAATTACGAGAAAAAACTCGTTAAATTTCAAGAAAAAGTCGAGATAAAATGTTGAGAATAAACTCATTGAATTACGAGAAAAAACTCGTTAAATTTCAAAAAAAAAGTCGAGATAAAATGTTGAGAATAAAGTCATTAAATTACGAGAAAAAACTCGTTAAATTACGAGAACGAATTCGTTAAATTATGAGAAAAATGTCGTTAAATTTCGAGAAAAAAGTCGAGATAAAATGTTGAGAATAAAGTCATTAAATTACGAGAAAAAAGTCGTTAAATTATGACTTTTCGTAATTTGACTTTTTTCTCATAATTTAATGACTATATTCTCAACATTTTATCTCAACTATCTCGAGTTTTTTCTCGAAATTTAACATCTTTAATCTTGAGATGGTTTTGTTTTTTATTATTGCTTGGCCCTAATCCTCTTCCGTAGTTTCCATTTATTTTCCATTTAGAAAAGAAAATATCACTTTCCACACAAATATTAAGCAAATATTTAACAAATATTTCTTCAGCAGCAAATCAGCATATTAGAATGATTTCTGAAGGATCATGTGACACTGAAAATTTAGATTTACCATCAAAGGAATGAATTCAATTTAAAAATATTTAAAAATAGAACAGTTATTTTAAATTGTATTAGTATTTCACAAATTAATTCCATGAAACATATTAATTTTGAATTAGAGTTTTGAAGGAACCAATTAGAGATTATGAAACTTGTCTAATAACACAGTCTTCAGGAAATGTGATTATTCAATAGAAGGCTTGTTAAAGTCATCACAGTATTCACAATGCTGCTTAATTTTATATCACCATCTTAATTTTGTATTCCCAACCCTCTTTCACCACATTCTCTCTTCCAGAGGACATCTCTCTCACTAAGGGCTTGCTGTCCCTGCTCTTCAACCTGCATGTCCTGCATAAAAGCCCAGTGTCTCTGCTCTGGGAGATGTGCCAGGACATACACAGCCAGCTGGGAGACATCGACCAGGTACTGTCGCCTCTGTTAAAATGAACGAAATCTCTCTAGTGCGCTCTCAGGTCTTTCTCAAATCAGCAAAACGGTGTTCAAAAACAACTGGAGACTTTACATTTGATCTTACATCACTAGTACAGTCATGTCTGTTTCTGAACAGGACGTAGAGGTGGAGAAACAGTCTCATTTTGCCATCATCAGCATGAAAACGGCTGCATCCACCACGGTAAGAACGGACACACTTCAGAAACAAAGTTTTAAATCTTCATACCTGTTAAAAGAGCCTATCGTCTGCCTCTTTTCCTTCCCAGCTTCTAGTCTTGTCTCAGGTTGGAAAGGTGCTGGATGAAGTAGACTGGCTGATCGCCAAGAAGAAAGGCCAGATAAGCTCAGACAGAACCATTTCAGGTAAAACGCACCAAACATCTCATTAGGTGTCTTGTCTTTTTTCCTGGAAGGCTTCCAACACACCTGCCTAGAAGTTGCTCGCAATCCTGAAGACCTTGATTAGCTTGCTCAGGTGTGTTTAATTAGGATTATAGCCTTCCAGGATCAGGATTGGATTCCCCTAATCTAGGACGGGGGTGCTCCAGAGTTTATTCTAGGAATTGCATACTAGCATATAACGATATAGTAACAATAGTATGCTAGTACCTGGTTCCAAATCCAGCACTTGACTAGCTGGTTCAGGTGTGTTTAATTGGGGTTAGAGATAAACTAGTCACCCCTGATCTAGGATAAAGAGCATTAACTTTCTGTATGTGCATTAGGAAATACCCAGCAGCCACTAGGCCAGCAGGACCCGATCGAGAAGGCCTTCACGGTTCAGTTAGGCACACTGTTGACGGCTCTGCATGAGCTGGTTCAGACCGCTCTGCCCACGGGACCCTGCACGGACACCCTAATGAGAGAGCTCAGCCGAACCTACAGCATCCTCACTACACTTACCAAATATGTGAGTCTCTTCCTGATTTACGAGTAATATGATTCATAATCTTTATTATGGTCTAGGGAATCTTTACAGCTCAAGAACTTCACACAAAAAAGTAAAAGTGCTGCATATAAAATTAAAGTAATACGAAAAACACTTCTTTTTTTATTTTTCAGTATATTCAGCTGTGTGCGACTCAACCTGGCCAGCTCCCCGCACGTGTGGAGAAACTGGTAAGATTCTTTAGAGTTACAGAGGGTGGCAAGAAATAAACCGTTTAAGCGTGATATTGAAATGATCTGTATCATAAAGTCGAGTGTTTAAATCCTGAATCTGATTTCCAGTGGATTAAACTACTGAGACTAGATACTGATGATAATAATGTTTCTTGAGCAGAAAATCTGCATATTAGAATGATTTCTGAAGGATCATGTGACACTGAAGACTGGAGTAATGATGCTGAAAATTCAGCTTTGATCACAGGAATAAATTACATTTCAAAATATATTCAAATAGAAAACGGTATTTTAAATTGATATTTCACAATATTACTGTTTTTACTGTATTTTTGATCAAATAAATACAGCCTAGGTGAGCATGAGAGACTTTTTAGATGCATTTAAAAAATCTTGCCAAACATTGACAATTATGACAGTTACAACATTTGAAATCTTGAAATGTTGCAAATATGTAAAATTTTCTGTCTCTCAATGTTTATACCTTTTATTTGGGATAAAACAAACCTTTGAACCATTTCATACCAAAGGAACCATCATTTGGTCCAAACAGCCATTGTTACCAAGTAGATTAAAAATCTTTAACATAAAAAAATTAAAACACAGTGAGATCAAAATCATATTTGAGGCATGTTTGTTTTGTAGATCCAGATTCAACCTGAGACACCCTAAACTGTCATTTAACCAAAATGCTATTATTTTTTAAAAGGGTCCTTGATTATGATTTCACTTTTTCAACTTTAGTTAGTGTGTTATTTTGCAGTTTGAGCACAAACAACATCTGCAAAGTTACAACACTCAAAGTTCAATGCAAAGGGAGATATTTTCTCTTTAAGGACTACAACAAACGGCTCGTAGGGACTACACTGAGCTCCTTCCCGGGTTAACCCTTATGCGGGCTTCGGGGTCTTTTTGACCCGCAAATGATGTTTGCTCAAATTTAAAAAAAATGTTCTCTTTGTCCAAATGGCATGAGACTTTGTATGGTGGTTAACACTTTTAAGATCTACAAATTTAAAAAAAAAAATTGGAGTGATATCTTGTTTTTATGTTAGTGTAAAAAAAAAGTTACGAAAAGTTCGTGGTCTTCGGGGTATCTGGAGACCCCGGGCAACAAAATGTAATTTTGTAACAATATAATATATTTTTTAAAAACCAATGTAATTTTACTCTGTTTATTAATGTTTTTTCTCAACATTTGTGCAGTTTTTGGAGGATTTGTGATTTCTTTTGAATTTATATAAATACATTTTAAAAAAGCCTGTAATGTTCATGCATAAAATGCCTATTTCAAAAAATATTTTTTATGTAAAATTCACTTTATAAAAGGCCCAGATTTCTAACTTTCATTCATGTGGATAACATGGATAATTTGACATGGTTTAGTGTAAGATTTTTGCCCATCTTTTGAAAAATGCAGTTTTAAAAGTAAAAAAAATATCACTTTTACCAGTAGATGGCTGCAGAGCTCCACTATTTGCTATGTGCTATTTGAATGACTGAAAGACATCTTTTTACAAGTTTTTTTCAGTTGGATTCATGTCTAAATGTTATGAAATCACAATTATAACAATAAAAAATTTTTTGTCAAAGTTTAGTATTTTTTATGCAGGGCAAAATCAGTTTTTCAATAATTTTATAATAAAAATATTAAAATAAATAATTTTTATTTTTGTGTGTGTGCGTGTGTGTGTGAGCATGTCCATTTTGTATTGGGGATGTTTTTTGCATTTTTGGAAGTGTGCCACTTCATTTCTGTCTGTGTGTTGTGCGTTATTTCTGATTTTGAGAATGGATTTTGTCCAGTTTCTAAGTGGGGTCTCTGTGGGTTACATTATTGATGATATTATTGAAAAACTGATTTAAGTACAAAAAATGCTAAACTTAGTAAAAAGTAATTTTTATTGTTATAACTGTGATTTCATAACATTTAGATATGAATCCAACTGAAAAGACATCTTTCAGTCATTCAAATAGCACATAGCAAATAGTGGAGCTCTGCAGCCATCTACTGGTAAAAAAATATAGTTTTTTTTACTTTTATAACTGCATTTTCCAAAAGATGGGCAAAAATCTTACACTAAACCATGTCAAATTATCCATGTTATCCACATGAATGAAAGTTAGAAAACTGGGCCTTTCATAAAGTGAATTTTACATAAAAAGCGGCTTTTTAAAAAAAATATTTTTTAATTTATTTATATAAATTTAAAATATATCACAAATCCTCCAAAAAATTGCAAAAAAAAAAAACATTAATAAACAGAGTAAAATTACACTGGTTTTTAAAAAATATATTATATTGTTACAAAATTGCATTTTGTTGCCGGGGTCTCCAGAGACCCCGAAGACCACGAGTGTATTCCCTTATACAAAGACCGCATAAGGGTTAATGACATCACAAACCCCAAAATTTACATAAACTCTGACCCCAAGAACACACAACAAAGGGGGTGAGGTCATGATGGGCTGCTTTAGAGAAGAGGAAGAGTTGTTGTTGTAGTGTTGTTGTCATTTTACGCCGGACTGCTTCACAAACGAGGGTCAATTCAATGCTGGATTTGAACAAAAAATTAACATGACGGCACATGCTAGTCGATGAGTTGAATCAACTCCACAGCAACTACATAAATTTATCCACTAACCATTCAGAAACATCCAGATGCTTTCTAAAAGTCCTGAATCTCTCCATCAGTGTCCGACTCCGGTTTGAACAATGTAAGGCTGAACACAGTTACCGACAATCCTCATTTTGGCTGCGTGAGATTCTCCAGCTTTGTTGTTGTTGAGCAACTGAAGCACGAGCTGTTAAAGCTCCGCCCTCTTCTGGAAAACGTCCAGGAGCAGCAGCTCATTTGCATTTAAAGGGACACACAAAAACGTGTTTTTGCTCACACCCAAAAAGAGGCAAAATTGACAAGCTATAATAAATGATCTGTGGGGTATTTTGAGCTGAAACTTCACAGACACATTCTGAGGACACCAGAGGTCTCATCTTGTGAAAAGGGGCATTATAGGTTCCCTTTAAATTACTAAATAAACTCACAAACATCTCATGTGTTCAGGTGAAGCTGTCAGGGTCTCATCTCACTCCTCAGTGTTACAGTTTCATCACGTATGTACAGGTATGTGCCTATAAATGGGTCCATTTCTGTTTGATGTTTTTAACCTTCACCACAGTGTCTTAACATATTATTATTATTAAATGTTTCATACAGAGTGGAGAGCTGACGGCTGGAGGCCCGGAAAAGTTGAAGAAGAAGAAAAAAGAAGATGAGGCAGTAGCAGCTGCTTCAGTGAGAACTATTTAAATTTATTAAATAAGTTACTTTTTTTTAATGAAAATATTTTGGTAACAATTTAGGACTTGGAGTGCAACATCTACTTGAAAATGTTTTGTGCATCTGATGTGATTTCAGGCTAAAGTTCTTCGGGAGACCAAAGCCATCCCTAACCTCGTTTTCAACATTGAACAGTATGAGAAGTTTCTCATTCTTCTTTCCAAGAAATCCAAGGTAAAGTCTCTTAAGTTTTTGCCCATATGCACAGCATATACAACAACAAATGTAACATTGAGGCACATCTGTGAACGTCTTTACACAGGTCAATCTGATGCAGTACATGAAGCTGAGCACTTCCAGAGACTTCCGAATCAATGCTGCCACGCTGGAAGCTGCACTGCAGGAACAGCAGCAGGATGAAAGCCAACAGGTGTGTCTTTGTTTAAACATGTTCTTTCTCCAACAGAACTCTGGGATTGGTTTCTTAATCTTCAATGGTATCTTTCTTTCATTAGACTGAAGCTTCTCAGCCTTCAGAGGAAAGTCAAGCACCAAAGAAAAAGAGGAGGAAGCAGTGAAAGCAGTCCTTCTTTTGCACTTTTTTCACCCCCATTCATTCATTTCTTCGAAGAACACCACCCTTTTTTGAGTTCACACTAGGGATGGCCATTCATGTGTTGAGACGGTCCGCGTGACCCGCGTTTCTTTTCATGCCACAGGTATTACTTTAACTTTGCAGCTTGTCATTTTCATTTGGCCAAAGACCCTTTGGTGATCTTTATAATCTGATAAATGTCCAACGCCTCACCTGTTGATAAAAAAACACTTTGTTCACGGTAGCACATTGACAATATTTAAAGTACCTGCCTAACTCTTGCTAAATGAATGCATTGGGGTTTTAATACAAGTGATTTAGACTTAATGAGTTATTGATGTTCACAAAATGCTGCTATAATCTTAATAAACAAATGTCCACATGTGAATTTCTTAAGGAACCGTTCAGCCAAAAATAGTGTCATCATTTGCTCACCCTCATGTTACCTGTACAACTTTTCTGTAGAATTAAAAATGTTGTCATATAAAAGTGATATTTGTTCTGTGGAACACTGAAAAAAAATATCATTCAATTATTATGAGAAACTTAGTGTTTTTTGACTTTGGATGCATGTAAAACTATTGAAGGGGAAGTCCAAAACAAAATTAGGAACCTTTAAAAAAGCATAATGGGGCACTTTAAGGCTTAGTCTTACCTTGTAGTAACCCGTATCTCCGCTCCACTCCTGTGGGATTGGATGGAGTCACGCAGTCCATTGTCACCTCCTTCCGTAAGCACTTATCAATGTCCACCGCACTGAAGAAAGCCACTGACTGCGGCAGATCCATCATTCCCAGTTTATATGCAAACATGCACCTGAGAACGGAGAGAAATATTCAAGCATGGACTTTACAGGATAATGCCGCATGTAACAGGAATCAAAAGTTGTTCTTCACCTGGTGAGCAGGTTGGTGATCTGTAGGGCCAGCGCAGCTCTGTAGCGATCTTCGCTCGCCACCAGGTAGCGCACCTCATCGTGAATACTGATGCAGAAGCGCCCGTCAATGTCGTGCTCCTCGAACAGCCAGCGCATGGCCACCAGCATCAGATGGAGATAGTCCACCGCTGAACTCTGAACCACCCAGTTGACTCTGCTGGTGATGAACTGAAGCATAATAGAACTGTCATGAATTAAATGGAAACTAAATTAACTAAAACCATGGAAACTATGGCTTATGTGAACAATTAAAAGGTAAACAATACTTAAATTGTCTTAAAGAGGACCTATTATGCTTTTTTTCAGCCTTCTTTAGTGTGTAATGTTGCTGTTTTAGCATCTGCAAACTAAGTCACTCCAATGGGAGTCTTGAGTTTTCTTCTGGGAATGTACACGTCACAATATTCCTCAGCCAAGGCATGTGCAAAAAAGGACCGCAAAATGTTGCTTTAGTAGTGTGTTCAAACTCTCAAGGTTATGGTAAGGGGCGTGACATTTCCCAAACACGCTCAAGGTGGTTGACCAATCGCAACACACTGGTCCAGCTGACCAATCAGAGCACATTGCGCTTTTTGGAAGGAGAGGCTTCACAGTGACAGGAACTGAACAGAGTGTTACTGACAGACAGGGATGAGAGGTGCTGCAACAGTGTAAAATATGTGAAAAATAAGGAGTTTTTTGAACATTCAAGCATGAAAACCCCAAAACAAAATCAAGACTTGGTTAAAGCGCATAATAGGTCCCCTTTAAAGATAATTGGTTTACAAGGTTAATTTACATAATGCATTATTTGTGCCATATCACTGTTTTTGAAAAAAAAAAAGAAAAGAAATACAGTATTAATTATTGATTCAACACCAAAATAATTTTTGTAATACATTTGATTGTATCTTTATTTACACATGATCATATGTACGACCGGTTGGACAAATGCTTGTTTCACGAACACAAGATGCATCACAGTAATGGTGCCCAGTTCATTTTGAATTACACATTAGTGTTAAGAGATTGCGGTTCAGTGAAGGATTCAGTTGTGAACTCAATAATGGCTCTTAATAACAAAGTGCAATAGTTGGGTTCCAGAAGTAAAATTATAATAAATTTTCTCCATAGGGAAAGCAAATAAACCTTTACTTTGAGCTGTGAAGTTAATCGATGGCATATTTCGTCTGTTGAAGCCATCAGCCTGCATTATTTCAACTCTTTTTAAATAATCGCGTTCAACAGCAAAATTACTGGTGAAAAACGACATTACCCATGATTCTGCAGAGAAATCACCAATCTTACAAGTTTATTAATTGCTTAAAGTTGTTATAAAGTGTTGCCTAGTTAATTCATTATCTTCATGTCATTACAGAAACATCAATTTAGAGGTATAAATGATACAAAACTGTTAAAATAATGAATGATGAAAACCTTAAGTGTTCCCTCACCTCATCCTGAACAGCAGACGGTTCCAGAGCTCTGGATATCCTGCAGCCCAGCACTGGAGTGGCTGGTTCCTGAGAGTGGGCGATACTTTCCAGCTTATTGAACATCTCTGATTCTGTCCCGGCCGTCCACACGCGCTTCTCTGTGAGATTCCACTTCCTCTTGCTCCCCCTGGTGGTACTTCAAGGATCAAAACAGAAGTATAACATGCAGATTTATCCAATATAGACTTTCATCAAATGTCTTGAGTGTCAGCCAGGGAAGTCAGCAGACCTTTGAGATGCCAGTTTTGAGATTTTACGCAAATCCTGGAGTGAGACAGTGCCATCCTCAGCCCTTTCCACCTTTACATCCAACTTCTTTACCAACCATTCCCCTTCCTCTGACAAGTGATATCTGCACATAATAAATGTGACATCTAATTTATATTTATATATTATTATTTAATTTATATTTAAATAATATTTTAAACAATACAATCAGAATTTAATGCTATGTAATATATAGTACAATTTTATTTTTTAAAATAATAGTATTTAAAATAAAAAGTTATTTTAAATAATGTAATTTAAATCAATTGTATGTTTTACTTCTTTAAAGGTAAAAATAAAAAAATAAAAAAAAATTTGCCAACCTGCGCAGTCCTTTGGTAAGTGCATACATCTGCCGAGCTTTCTTGGCTGCTTTCTTTTGGCTCAGTTTGTGATTGAACTGCATGAGCAGTCGCTCGGCAAACGGCTGGCCGGCTCCATAAATCCGTCCGTAGTTGAAGACCTTGGCGTGTTCACGGCTGATGCCCACAGCATTTGCGGTACGGCTGTGCAGATCCGTGCCCTGACTTTTCTTTCCCTGGAGCGTCATCCATCCAAATGCTGTGCATCCTGGAAATCAGCGATTAAGAATGATTAGTTCCATAGAAGCATCATGAATTGCCAAGGAATTTGCCTCTTGCATTCGAATAGCTAGGAAACAGCTTCTGGAATACCATGTATTCCTGAAAAGTGTGCTTCGCCCAGCATGGCAGCGATCCACAGCTCTTGAGAATCCACATCTGCTCCCACCAGGTGATAACCAGGAGGCACCTGCACCATGGCCTTCAGCTCACTGCCTACACGATCTTTCTGCAAACAAACACACACTGCTTAGCTTTTTAATGCCACTTCAATGTCATCATTATGGAAGCACATTTCCACACATAAGGAAAAATGAATACGATGGTAAATCATAATTATGACATAAAAAGTAAAAATTCTCAACTCAACTCAAATTTTATTTATAAAGCAGCTTTCAAAACCATAAAAATGAACCAAAGTGCTGTACATAAATAGTTAAAAAAAAAAAAAAAAAAAAAACACCAATAAATCGATCACATTATAAGATAAAAAAAAAGTCATAATTATGACAAAATGTTGAAATTCTGACAAAAAGTCAAAATTATGAAAAACACTGGAAAAAGTACAAATTATGAGATACTACATCATAATGTCAAAATTGGCAAAATTATGACATACTAAGTCATAATGAGATAAAACATCAATATTATGACTTAAAAAGTTAACTTTTGTCAAAAAAGCTAAATTTTTGTTATAATTGACTCAATTTATGTCGTAATTTAGATTTTTTTTTGTCAATTTCGATAAATTTTTGTCATAAATATGATTTACCAAAGCATGATTATTATTATTTTTTTTTTGTGGCAGATATGCACTTCCATATGAACAAAATCGAGCTAAATCATTAGTGATGATAAACTATACAATTACATAAAAACAACATAATAAATAATAAAAAATATATATTATATAAACTACCGATCAAAAGTTTGGAATAATTCTTTTTTGAAGAAGAAGAAGTATCTTATGCTCACTAAGGCTGCATTTATTTGGCTAAAAATACAGTAAAAACAGTCATATTATGAAACATGATTAAAATTTAAAATAAGTTTTTGAATACATTTTAAAATGTAATTTAGTCCTGTGATGGAAAACCTGAGTTAATTTATCCAGCATTTATTTAAAATAGACATCTTTTTTTTTTTTGTAACACTATAAATGTCTTTACTGTCACTTTTGATTATTTTAATACTTCCTTTCTGAATAAAAGTTTTTTTTTTTAAATCTCAGATTTTTTAATGGTAGTATATCAGGGTTTTCAAAAATATATTAAGCAGCAAAAACAGTTTTCAACATTAATAATAAAAAATATTTCTTGAGGACATAATATAATATAATATAATATAATATAATATAGTATAATATAATATAATATAATATAATATAATATAATTGATTTCTGAAGGATCATTTGACACTGAAGACTGGAGTAATGATGCTGAAAATTCAGCTTTGCATCACAGGAATAAATTACTTTGTGAAATATATTCAAATAGAAAACAATTCTTTTAAATTGTAATAATATTTCACAATTTTACTGTTTTTACTGTATTTTTGATCAAATAAATGCAGCCTTGGTGAGCAGACGAAACTTCTTTCAAAAACAATAAATCTTAATTATTCCAATCTTTTTGACTAGCAGTGGACATATTTTAAAATAGTTAATGAATGGAAATCATTAATTATCATCATTAATTGTGAACTGTTATTTTTATCGGTTGCTCACTCCACTGTATTTGTCGTACCCGAGCGTTACTCGCAGTCAGCCACGTGGGCTCTACAGCCCTGCGAGTGACCGTTCCAGCTGGGATGACCTGGGGTAAAATGGCACCATATTGACCACCATCATCATAGTCATGATGTCTGATGAAGGAGCAAAGAGAATGTCAGACAAGTTGAAAAGTTTGTAATCAAATGAAGAAGAAACACGAGAAGACGTTGTTAACTTACCCTCTGACGGTGCGCGGCAGTTCTGCCCTGCGGAGCCATACTACCATTTGGGAGCTGCAAAGAGAGACAAAATAAGTACACTTTCAAAACATCACCATATTTAAAAGAGAGCACATTTGGAAGTCTCAAACCTGACGCGTTTCTGGGCATTTCTCCAGAAGGACATCATCTTGTTGATCTCTAGCGCCCGTGTGGCGTTCGTGCCTTCACGTCCTGCCTGAAGTGTACCGCTCTCCATTTTGGACAGGAAGTCTTTTGAGAATGGACTGCCCACATTGTTCTCATTTCCATCCTGTGATTTTAAACAGTTTGAGTCTATATGACTAAACCTTCAATGACTGTGCAACAAGGACAGAAATGCAGAAATGTCCTGTACCTTATGAGGCAGTTTAAAGAACCAGCATCCAGGGATGTTGACATCATTGTATGGTCCGTTTCCAATGTGATAGGAGCACTCGCCGTTCCCATTTTTGGGTGATGAATTTTGTTTTTTCTAATAAGCAAATAAAAGTATTATTACTGAAAAAAAGTGAAATCCCTCCTATAAAAACAATTGCAAACTTTTATAAAATTTTAATTTTTTTTATTAATATTTTAAATAATAAATTTAATACTATTTTATATCATATAATATGAATATTTTTTATAATGTAAATAATTTTAAGATGTAATTTTTAATCATAGTATTAAATTGATTATATTATTACAAATACAAAAAGCTATTACTTAAAAATATCATTAATATTAAATGCTATAAAATGTATTAGACAATTTAATATATTATATAATATATAATATATTATAATATATATAATTTACTTTTAATATTTTAGTATTTTTTTATTTGTAATATTTTTTCATAATACTTTTTTCATAATTTAATACTATGATTAAAATATCTCAATTATAAAAAAATTAAAAATATAATTAATGTTAACATATATTATATTTTAATTCTATCTATTATTTAATATTGATTATATTTTCAAATATGTTTTATCATTTTAATAATATTTTAATCAGTATTAAATTTATTATAATATTACAAATATAAAAAGTATTACTTATAAATATAATTTAATATTAAATGCTATAAAATATATTAGATAATTTAATACTATCTAATATATTTTATATCATTTAATATTAATGATATTTTTAAGTAATAATTCTTTATATTTGTAATAATATTTTTTTCATAATTTAATACTATGATTAAAATATTATCTAATTATAAAAATGTTTTCAAATATAATTAATATCAAGTCATATATTAGATAGCACTAAATTATAATGTATGTTAATATTAATTATATTTTCAAATATTGTTTCAGAATTTTAATATTTTAATCATAGTATTCAATTATGAAATAAATATTATTACAAATATAAAATGTTATTACTTAAAAATACCATTAATATTGAATGATATACTAGATAGTATTAAATTATAATATATCAAAACATTAATTATATTTCTAATAATACTTTAAAAATATTTAATTATAATTTAATACTATTAATATCATGTAATATTAATGATATTTAAAAAATACAACATTTAATAATATTTATGAATAACTTTTTTTAATAATTTAATGTTTTCTTTTTTGGTTATCATGAGGTTTAAATGAAGCAAACCTTGATCTTGGATGGGCCTGCTGTACTCAGCACTTCATCATCAAACACCTCCAGTCGACTCATTTCTTCAACCTACACACATGACAAAAACATGCAGACACTTTCACGGAAAAAGCACCAGCCCTAAAAACCCTGTTTAATAACATGCAAAGCTCTAACCGTCTGCCACACGGCACTGTCCGTCAACATGAAGTCATCAGAAGGTGGGATGTCCAGATATTGGGGCTGCTCCTTCCCCTTCCGCTCACAATACTCCTTATAGATGCTCTCAATTGCCCTGGAAACCAAGTATTAGGAAAGATGCTGTCTGTTTTTCTAATAAACACATTATTATCCTCGCTTTATTTTACCTGTATGGACATACAGGTCCTTCATTATCCTCTGGGATGTCCAGGTTATCTCTGCGGCCTGGTACCAGGTAACCCCAGCCGTGCTGGTCAGTGTAGTGCAGGGGAAAGCCGTCCCACGTGAGGCCCATCAGCTTGGGCGTGACCCTCATCTGCAGACTGATGAGACTGGGTCCAGGAAACCAGTCTTCATCCTCAGACATCTTCACACTCAGCTTACGGTACCAGCTGACCATAAACAATATACAAAATGTGCAATGTGGAACCTTGTGCTATTTCACCCAAACGGGATAACAGGGGGCGGCACTCACCTGGGGTGGGCCGGTAAGTGCTGTCTCCTCTTTGGCAGGCAGCTGACGGTCTCCTTCAGTCTCTGTAAAAGCACTCTTCTGGGGTCTGGACCAGCCTCATCTTCTTCTAAAGGAGGACCTGGGTCTGAAACAGAGAGTTAATAATGTTATTTTTCCTCTTATCCTGATTCAGGGTTATGCAGCTTTTGATCAATTAACATCCATGACATTTAATAATAATGAGAGTTACCAAATGAGCATATTAGAATGACTTCTGAAGGATCATGTGACACTGAAGACTGGAGTAATGATGCTGAAAATGTAGCTTTGCATCACAGGAATAAATTACATTTTAAAACATATTCAAATAGAACATATTACTGACAATCCTCATTTTGGCTGCGTGAGATTCTCCAGCTTTGTTGTTGTTGAGCAACTGAAGCACGAGCTGTTAAAGCTCCGCCTCTTCTGGAAAGTGTCTGGGAGCAGCAGCTCATTTGCATTTAAAGGGACACACACAAAAATGGCGTGTTTTTGCTCACACCCAAATGGGGCAAATTTGACAAGCTATAATAAATGATCTGTGGGGTATTTTGAGCTGAAACTTCACAGACACATTCTGGAGACACCAGAGACTTATATTACATTGTGCGAAAAGGGGCATAATAGGTCTCCTTTAAAAAAATCTTACCAACCCCAAACTATTGAACTGTAGTGTTTTTAAGGGACTTTAACTGACAGCAAACTATTTCAAACATTTCAAGAAAGAAAAATACTGTAAATCAGCATTTAAACCTTCATCTTGCCAACCAGCTACTGAAAAATATTAAAAATGTTCAATATGATATATCATCATAATGCAAGATTAAATGTGGAATTAAAAAACCCTTACCCTCATCCCAGTCTTTGGGTATGTTTTCGTTGGCTGCTGCTGTTGCCTCGGCCTCCTGTTTGGCTTTCCTCTTGCTCACAGGCATTTTCTTCTGCTTGAAGTCCTGAACGTCCCAATCCAAGTCCCACAGCCAAGGATCATCTTTGTACCTGAACAGCAGACCAATAATAACTAAATATCGGATCACTGAGCACTAAAACTGTTGGCATAATCTATTTTACACCAGTCGAGTTATAAGTAAGCAAATAAAGAACTGTATGGTCTGTAGAAGTGGGTACTTTTCTGTCAATGAATGTTATGAAAGAGAGAGAAAGAAACTGATCTGCGTTTACCGATCATCCTCCAATAACTGGCAGGCATCGTCAGCCAAAATCATCAACGATTTCTTCATCTCTCTCTGCAGCTCATCATAAGTGGCCTGAGCGTCTTCTAAGTACCGCCTCCAGTTCTGATTGACAGGAAGGTAGCACACGCCCATTTCTAGCATACCTGCAAGTGTCACTGGGTGAGGACACCTAGAAAAACACAGATGACGAGGGACAGGTCACTTAAACAATAATATGCCACAATGTTAAGCTGTGGGCGGGTTTATGTAAATTAAGTGCCATACCTCTCCATAAAGAGAGGAAGTTGCTCTGTGAAGACCTCATGTGTGGCTAAAACATCAAGAGCACAGTACTGCATCAGCTCCTAAAGCATCAAACAGAGGAGACGTTATGATTTATTCCTTTATTTGTACTTTTATTAATTTATGAAATGGTATAACTTGTTTATGCAGCATAACATGCAGCATCCTGTTACAAGTCTCTGGTGTCTCCACAATTTTCCCCTATTTGGGTAAAAACACGCCATTTTTGTGTGTTTCCCTTTAAATGCAAATGAGCTGCTGCTCCCGGCCCCCTTTCCAGAAGAGGGCGGAGCTTTAACAGCTCATGCTTCAGTTGCTCAACAACAACAAAGCTGGAGAATCTCACACAGCCAAAATGAGGTTTGTCAGCAATATGTTCAGCCTTACATTGTTCAAACCGGAGTCGGACACTGATGGAGAGACTCATGAAGAAGTTACAACTTTGAGAATGAAAAAACTGGACGTTTCTGAATAGTTAGTGGATAAATTTATACAGTAAAGTGTCCATCATATGCACTCATCAGAATCTTGCCAGACTTTTTGCCTACTCTTTTATGAGTACTGTGAATTCAGACATACTTCTTTTGTCACATACTCTTTTTCGCCTACTATATAGTATGGAGGTACGCTATTTCGGACACAGCCTTAGTGTTTACACCTGAGAAACTGAAACTCGAGGTTAAGGTAAGGGGCATGACATTTTCGAAACACGCTCAAAGCAGTTAACCAATCACAACACACTGGTCCAGCTGTGTCCACACTGTGCTTTTCGGAAGGAGGGGCTTCATAACAGAGCGTTTCTGACACCATGAAACATTCAAACATGAAAACCTATTCTAGTGGACCCCAAAAAACTTGCCATAATACGGCCTCTTTAAACGTCCTGCTTACCTGAAAATTGGTCCTGACATCAGACATGCTGCCCTTCACGAACACATCCCTAGGTTCCTTCTTCAACGGTTCTCCTCCCACGTAGAGAGCGTGAACATCAGCAAGGTTATTAATACTACTGATATCAAGCCATTCCCATGAGCCAATCTGCATGAGAAAATACATACAATTTAATATTCTCTACAGTACAGTACACTATTAAGGCTGATCTGACAAAAGCTTTGCACAAACCATCGGGCCCTCAGAGCGACGGCCGACGCGCTTCATGTGCTCCTTCACTTCCTGTAGGCCTTTTCTCTTGCCGTGTTTGCTGGCCATCCAGAGCGAGCGCTGGAATCCCGTCAGCCCTGAGATCGCCATGTGGAGACTCATTGTGTCCAGGAAACGCATCTTGGAGCCCTGCACAGACCAACCCAAAAGCACATGTATCAGCGATATATCAGAATCAGCTGATATTAGAGATTTTGTCTAATTTATCGTATAGACGTGAAAATGCAGTATCCAAACTTAAATCGATGTAATTCAAGAATGCTTTGGAATACAGACCTAAGTTTGGTCTTGATTTAAAGAAGACACTCAGCAGATTGTTGCTGAAGTACACTGAAAGCACTTCAAAAAATAAAAGTATGAAACATTTATAGAAGTTTAAATTTACTGTAAATGAATTTTTTTTATATTTTATATAAAATATATATTTTATAAAATAATTTTTACTCTAAAAGTATATAAAATCAAAGCCATATGTCTAACCAAGTTGTGTTCCACATTTGAAGTTGATATCACAAAATTTGAAGTTCCCATGAGATTTTCATCCACATTTCATTGAAATGACATTCTCCTGTAACATATTATGAAATTTCTGTCCAAATATCACTTCTATCACTAAACAGATTCAGACCTTTCCAACGATATGTGTTTTGTCAAGATTAGAAAAGTTTTGACTATAAAGTAATTTTGTAATATGAAACATGACAACGCCCACTAGGGGGAGGAGCCTGCTAAAAGGATTTAAAGTACCGTTTCCATGGTAAAGCAATGTTCAATTTTACAACAGTATAAATTCTATTTGACAATATTATTTTATAGTATAAATCCTGAGTTTTTAAGCTTTCGAATGATACCTAATTTATGGTGATTAATAAAATATAAGATACAAAAAAGGGCAATAAATAAAAACAGCGCCAAGTGTCCCGCTAGGGGGACGGTGACATTTGGGGTTAATATTGGATATTTAATTGTACGTGTTAATTGTGTAATTTATATAATATTATATTGTTTATTATTATTTGTAATTAGTTTTTATTTTCATTTTTTTATTATATTTAAAAAAATATATTGTATACTTCCAGTTTTAGTTTAATTTTTTTTAATTTTGTTATGAGCCTTTGTCTTTTTTATTAGTTTTTAATTTGAGTTTAATTTCTAATTAGCTTTTTATTTTTATTTCAATTTCAGTTTTAAGTAGTTAACTTATTTTATTTCAGTTCAGTCAGTTAACATTTCAAAGTGTACATATCATCTAACAGATATATTTTATTTTATTTTATTTTAGCTTCGGCAATGATTTTTTACATTTACATTTAACAACACTTTTACATAAAATATTTTTTTATTTAACTTTTTAAGTTAATATTTTAATAATTTAACAAAATGTTGGTATGTTCATGGTTCTCTGATGCTGGTTAATGGTCACATCACATGCAAAAAAGACATTAAATATTTCAATATTAATTTTATTTTTAAATTATTAACTTATTCATTTGATTCAATTAATGATTAGCTTTTTATCAACTCCAATTGACCAGCTTGGGAAACCCTGATACCTACATTTGTTTTTAGAAATTAAAATCATTAGCATTTAAAGGAACACTCCACTTTTTTTGAAAATAGGCTCATTTTCCAACTCCCCTAGAGTTCAACAGTTGAGTTTTACCATTTTCGAATCCATACAGCCGATCTCCGGGTCTGCCGGTACCACTTTTAGCATAGCTTAGCATAGTTCATTGAATCTGATTAGACCGTTTGCATCTCGCTCTAAAATGACCAAAGAGTTTCGATATTTTTCCTATTTATAACTTGACTCTTCTGTAGTTACATCGTGTACTAAGACCGACGGAAAATGAAAAGTTGTGATTTTCTAGGCCGACATGGCTATGGCAAGGAACTTGATTATTGATAATTGAAATAATATTACGCAGCGCCTGTGACCACCTGCTTGCACAAGAAGCGTCCCTTGTAACCATGGAGACATTATGAGAGGCGGTGCGTAATATCATTGCACCTGCTGCACCCATGGTACAGCAGCAAAATTCCTTGATTATTACGCCGGAATGAGAGTATAGTTCCTAGCCATATCGGCCAAGAAAATCCCAACTTTTCATTTTTCGTCGGTCTTAGTACACGATGTAACTACAGAAGAGTCAAGTTTTAAATAGGAAAAATATTGAAACTCTTTGGTCATTTTAGAGCGAGATGCTAACGGTCTAATCAGATTCAATGAACTATGCTAAGCTATGCTAAAAGAAGTACCACCAGACCCGGAGATCGGCTGAATGAATTCGAAAATGGTAAAACTCAACTGTTTAACTCTAGGGGAGTTGGAAAATGAGCCTATTTTCAAAAAAAGTTGAGTGTTCCTTTAAATTTTTATGGTTTCAGCTTTAATTTATCAATATTTTAAGACCAAATAGTATAGAATTGTATTATCTTTGCACCCCTAGAATCATCAGAAAAAGGAAGAAACGTCTGAAATGGATCTCACCTTCAGTAAGTACTGTTCTTTAATGTGCGCCCGATCAAAGCTCACATTGTGTCCGACCACGAGCCTCTCCTGCCACACACCGCCCCGTGGCTGGCTGGAGTTTGTGGGAGTCTCCATTGGGATGAGATCAGCCAAAGTCAGATCACTAGACCAGGT